>NC_090396.1:42149281-42156781 GCF_036365525.1 Heterodontus francisci | reverse complement strand
AGAGGAGGAGGAGGAGGAAGAGGAGGAAGAGGAGGAAGAGGAAGAGGAGGAGGAGGAAGAGGAGGAGGAGGAAGAGGAGGAGGAGGAAGAGGAGGAGGAGGAAGAGGAGGAGGAGGAAGAGGAGGAGGAGGAAGAGGAGGAGGAGGAGAGGAGGAGGAGGAGGAAGAGGAGGAGGAGGAAGAGGAGGAGGAGGAAGAGGAGGAGGGGGGAGGAGGAGGGGGGAGGAGGAGGAAGAGGAGGAGGGGGGAGGAGGAGGGGGGGAGGAGGAGGGGGGAGGAGGAGGGGGGAGGAGGAGGGGGGAGGAGGAGGCGGGAGGAGGAGGGGGGAGGAGGAGGGGGGAGGAGGAGGGGGGAGGAGGAGGGGGGAGGAGGAGGGGGGAGGAGGAGGGGGGAGGAGGAGGGGGGAGGAGGAGGGGGGAGGAGGAGGGGGGAGGAGGAGGGGAGGAGGAGGAGGAGGAGGAGGAGGGAGGGGAGGAGGGAGGGGAGGAGGGGGGGAGAGGAGGGGGGGAGAGAGGGGGGGAGAGGAGGGGGGGGAGAGGAGGGGGGGAGAGGAGGGGGGAGAGGAGGGGGGGAGAGGAGGGGGGGAGGAGGAGGGGGGGGAGGAGGAGGAGGGGGGAGGAGGGGGGGGAGGAGGAGGGGGGGAGGAGGAGGGGGGAGGAGGAGGGGGGAGGAGGAGGGGGGAGGAGGAGGGGGGAGGAGGAGGGGAGGAGGAGGAGGGGGGGAGGAGGAGGGGAGAGGAGGAGGGGGGGGAGGAGGAGGGGGGGGAGGAGGGGGGGAGGAGGGGGGAGGAGGAGGGGGGAGGAGGGGGGAGGGGGGGGGAGGAGGAGGGGGAGGAGGGGGGAGGAGGGGGGAGGAGGGGGGAGGAGGAGGGGGAGGAGGAGGAGTAAGAGGAGGAGGAGGAGGAAGAGGAGGTGGAGGAGGAAGAGAGGGAGGAGGAGGAAGAGAGGGGAGGAGGAGGAAGAGGGGGAGGAGGAGGAAGAGGGGGAGGAGGGGGAGGATGAAGAGGGGGAGGGGGGAGGAAGAGGAGGAGGAGGAAGAGGAGGAAGAGGAGGAGGTGGAGGAGGAGGAGGGGGACAGGAGGAGGGGGAGGAGGAGGAAGAGGGGGAGGAAGAGGGGGAGGAGGAGGGGGAGGAGGAGGTGGAGGAAGAGGGGGAGGAGGAGGTGGAGGAAGAGGGGGAGGAGGAGGGGGAGGACGAGGGGGGAGGGGGAGAGGATGAAGAGGGGGAGGAAGAGGGGGTGGAGGAGGAAGAGAGGGAGGAGGAGGAGAGAGGGAGGAGAAGGAGGAAGAGGGGGAGGAGGAGGAAGAGGGGGAGGAGGGGGAGGATGAAGAGGGGGAGGAGGAGGGGGAGGGGGAGGAAGAGGAGGAGGAGGAGGAGGAGGAGGAGGGGAGGAAGAGGGGGAGGAGGAGGGGGAGGAGGAGGGGAGGAGGAGGGGGAGGAGGAGGGGAGGAAGAGGGGGAGGAGGAGGGGGAGGAAGAGGGGGAGGAGGAGGGGGAGGAGGAGGGGAGGAGGAGGGGGAGGAGGAGGGGGAGGAAGAGGGGGAGGAAGAGGGGGAGGAAGAGGGGGAGGAAGAGGGGGAGGAAGAGGGGGAGGAAGAGGGGGAGGAAGAGGGGAGGAAGAGGGGAGGAAGAGGGGAGGGGAGGAGAAGAGGGGAGGAGGAGGTGGAGGAGGAGGGGGAGGAAGAGGGGGAGGAGGAGGAGTAAGAGGAGGAGGAGGAAGAGGGGGAGGAGGAGGAGGAGGAGGAAGAGGGGGAGGAGGAGGAGGAGGAGGAAGAGGGGGAGGAGGAGGAACAGGAGGAGGAGGAAGAGGGGGAGGAAGAGGGGGAGGAGGAGGAGGAAGAGGTGGAGGAGGAGGAGGAGGAGGAAGAGGAGGAGGAGGGAGGAAGAGGGGGAGGAAGAGGGGGAGGAAGAGGGGAGGAAGAGGGGGAGGAAGAGGGGGAGAGAGGAGGAGGAGGAGGAGGAAGAGGGGGAGGAGGAGGAGGAAGAGGGGGAGGAGGAGGAGGAAGAGGGGGAGGAGGAGGAGGAAGAGGGGGAGGAGGAGGAGGAAGAGGGGGAGGAGGAGGAGGAAGAGGGGGAGGAAGGGAGGAGGAGGAGGAGGAAGAGGAGGAGGAGGAGGAAGAGGAGGAGGGGAGGAGGAGGGGGGAGGAGGAGGGGAGGAGGAGGGGGGAGGAGGAGGGGGGAGGAGGAGGGGGGAGGAGGAGGAGGGGGGAGGAGGAGGAGGGGGAGGAGGAGGAGGAAGAGGAGGAGGAGGAAGAGGAGGAGGAGGAAGAGGAGGAGGAGGAAGAGGAGGAGGAGGAAGAGGAGGAGGGGGGAGAGGAGGGGGGAGGAGGAGGGGGAGGAGGAGGGGGGAGGAGGAGGGGGGAGGAGGAGGGGGGAGGAGGAGGGGGGAGGAGGAGGGGGAGGAGGAGGGGGGAGGAGGAGGGGGGAGGAGGAGGGGGGAGGAGGAGGGGGAGAGGAGGAGGGGGGAGGAGGAGGGGGGAGGAGGAGGGGGAGGAGGAGGGGGAGGAGGAGGAGGAGGAGGGGGAGGAGGAGGGGGGAGGAGGAGGGGGAGGAGGAGGGGGGAGGAGGAGGGGGGAGGAGGAGGGGGGAGGAGGAGGGGGGAGGAGGAGGGGGGAGGAGGAGGGGGGAGGAGGAGGGGGGAGGAGGAGGGGGGAGGAGGAGGGGGAGGAAGAGGGGGGGAGGAGAGGGGGGGGGAGGAGGGGGGAGGAGGAGGGGGGGGAGGAGGGGGGGGAGGAGGAGGGGGAGGAGGAGGGAGGAGGAGGGGGGAGGAGGAGGGGGGAGGAAGGGGGGGAGGAGGGGGGGGAGGAGGGGGGAGGAGGAGGGGGGAGGAGGAGGGGGAGGAGGAGGAGGGGGGAGGAGGAGGGGGGAGAGAGGGGGGAGGAGGAGGGGGGAGGAGGAGGGGGGAGGAGGAGGAGGGGGGAGAGGAGGAGGGGGAGAGGAGGAGGGGGGAGAGGAGGAGGGGGGAGAGGAGGAGGGGGGAGAGGAGGAGGGGGGAGAGGAGGAGGGGGGAGAGGAGGAGGGGGGAGGAGGAGGGGGGAGGAGGAGGGGGGAGGAGGAGGAGGGGGAGGAGGAGGGGGGAGGAGGAGGGGGAGGAGGAGGGGGGAGGAGGAGGGGGGAGGAGGAGGGGGGAGGAGGAGGGGGGAGGAGGAGGGGGGGAGGAGGAGGGGGAGGAGGAGGAGGGGGGAGGAGGAGGGGGGAGGAGGAGGGAGGGGGGAGGAGGAGAGGGGGGAGGAGGGGGGGGAGGAGGAGGGGGGGAGGAGGGGGGGGAGAGGAGGGGGGGGAGGAGGAGGAGGAGGGGGGAGGAGGAGGGGGGGAGGAGGAGGGGGGGAGGAGAGGAGGGGGGAGGAGGAGGGGGGAGGAGGAGGGGGGAGGAGGGGGGGAGGAGGGGGGGGAGGAGGGGGGGAGGAGGGGGGGGAGGGGAGGAGGGGGGGAGGAGGAGGGGGGGGAGGACGGGGGGGAGGAGGAGGGGGGAGGAGGAGGGGGGAGGAGGAGGGGGGAGGAGGAGGGGGGAGGAGGAGGAGGGGGGAGGAGGAGGGAGGAGGAGGGGGGAGGAGGAGGGGGGAGGAGGGGAGGAGGGGGAGGAGGAGGAGGGGGGAGGAGGAGGAGGGGGGAGGAGGAGGAGGGGGGAGGAGGAGGGGGGAGGAGGAGGAGGGGGAGGAGGAGGGGGGAGGAGGGAGGAGGAGGAGGAGAGGGGGAGGAAGAGGGGGAGGAGGAGGGGGGAGGAGGAGGGGGAGGAGGAGAGGGGGGAGGAGGGGGGGGAGGAGGGGGGGGGAGGAGGGGGGGAGGAGGAAGGGGGGGGAGGAGGGGGGGGAGGAGGAGGAGGGGGAGGAGGAGGAGGAGGGGGAGGAGGAGGAGGAGGGGGAGGAGGAGGGGAGGAGGAGGAGGGGGAGGAGGAGGAGGAGGAGGGGGGAGGAGGAGGGGGGGGAGGAGGAGGAGGGAGGAGGAGGAGGAGGGGGGAGGAGGAGGGGGGAGGAGGAGGAGGGGGGAGGAGGAGGGGGGGAGGAGGAGGGGGGAGGAGGAGGAGGAGGAGGGGGGAGGAGGAGGAAGAGGGGGAGGAAGGAGGGGGAGGAGGAGGGGGGAGGAGAGAGGGGGGAGGAGGAAGAGGGGGAGGAGGGAGGGGGGAAGAGGAGGAGGGAAGAGGAGGAGAGGGGGAGGAGGAAGGGGGGAGGAGGAGAGGGGGAGGAGAAGAGGGGGAGGAGGAGAGGGGGAGGAGGAAGAGGGGGAGGAGGAGAGGGGGAGGAGGAAGAGGGGAGGAGGAGAGGGGGAGGAGGAAGAGGGGGAGGAGGAAGAGGGGAGGAGAGAGGGGGAGGAGAAGAGGGGGAGGAGGAAGAGGGGGAGGAGGAAGAGGGGAGGAGGAAGAGGGGGAGGAGGAGGGGAGGAGGAAGAGGGGGAGGAGGAGGAGGGGAGGAGAGGGGGAAGAGGGGGAGGAGGAGGAGAGGGGAGGAGGAGAGGAAGAGGGGGAGGAGGAGGAAGAGGGGGAGGAGGAGGGGGAGGAGGGGAGGAGGAGGAGGAAGAGGGGGGAGGAGGAAGAGGGGGAGGAGGGGGAGGAGGAGGAGGAAGAGGGGGAGGAGGGGGGAGGAGGAGGGGAGGAAGAGGAGGGGAGGAGAGGAAGGGGAGGAGAGGAGGGGAGGAAGAGGAGGGGGAGGAGGAGAGGAGGAGAGGAGGGGAGGAGGAGGAAGAGGGGGAAGAGGGAGGAGGAGGAGGAAGAGGGGGAGGAGGAGGAGGAAGAGGGGGAGGAGGAGGAGGGAGGAGGGAGGAGGAGGAGGAGGAGGAAGAGGGAGGAGGAGGAAGAGGAGGAGGAGGAGGAAGAGGAGGGAGGAGGAGGGGGAGGAGGAGGGGAGGAGGAGGAGGAGGGGGAGGAGGAGGGGGGAGGAGGGGGAGGAGGAGGGAGGAGGAGGGGGGAGGAGGAGGGGGAGGAGGAGGAGGAAGAGGGGAGGAAGAGGAGGGGGGAGGAGGAGGGGGGAGGAGGAGGGGGAGGAGGAGGGGGGAGGAGGAGGGGGGAGGAGGAGGGGGAGGAGGAGGGGGAGGAGGAGGGGGGAGGAGGAGGGGAGGAGGAGGGGGAGGAGGAGGGGGAGGAAGAGGGGGGAGGAAGAGGGGGAGGAGAGGGGAGGAGAGGAGGAGGAGGAAGAGGAGGGGGGAGGAGGAGGGGGGGAGGAGGGGGGGGAGGAGGAGGGGGGAGGAGGAGGGGGGAGGAGGAGGGGGAGGAGGAGGGGGGGGGAGGAGGGGGGAGGAGGAGGGGGAGGAAGAGGGGGGAGGAAGAGGGGGGAGGAAGAGGGGGGAGGAAGAGGAGGGGAGGAAGAGGGGGGAGGAAGAGGGGGGAGGAGAGGAGGGGGGGGAGGAGGGGGGAGGAAGAGGGGGGGGGAGGAGGGGGGAGGAAGAGGGGGGGGGGAGGAGGGGGGAGGAAGAGGGGGGGGGGAGGAGGGGGGAGGAAGAGGGGGGGGAGGAGGGGGGAGGAGGAGGGGGGAGGAAGAGGGAGGAGAGGGAGGAGGAGGAAGAGGGGGGGAGGAGGAGGGGGGAGGAGGAGGGGGGGAGGAGGAGGGGGGAGGAGGAGGGGGGGAGGAGGGGGGGAGGAAGAGGAGGGGGGGAGGAGGGGGGAGGAGGAGGGGGGGGAGGAGGAGGGGGGGAGGAGGAGGGGGGAGGAGAGGAGGAGGGGGGGAGGAGGAGGGGGGGAGGAGGAGGGGGGAGGAGGAGGGGGGAGGAGGAGGGGGGGAGGAGGGGGGGGGAGGAGGGGGGGGGAGGAGGAGGGGGGGAGGAGGAGGGGGGAGGAGGAGGGGGGGGAGGAGGAGGGGGAGGAGGAGGGGGGAGGAGGAGGGGGGAGGAGGAGGGGGGAGGAGGAGGGGGGAGGAGGAGGGGGGAGGAGGGGGAGGAGAGGGGAGGAGGAGGGGGGAGGAGGAGGGGGGAGGAGGAGGGGGGAGGAGGAGGGGGGGGAGGAGGAGGGGGAGGAGGAGGAGGGGGGAGGAGAGGGGGGAGGAGGGGGGGAGGAGGGGGGGGAGGAGGGGGGGGAGGAGGAGGGGGGAGGAGGAGGGGGGGGAGGAGGGAAGGGGGAGGAGGAGGGGGGGAGGAGGAGGGGGAGGAGGAGGGGGGGAGGGGGAGGAGGGGGGGAGGAGGGGGGGGGGAGGAGGAGGGGGGAGGAGAGGGGGAGGAGGAGGGGGGAGGAGGAAGAGGGGGAGGAGGGAGGGGGGAGGAGGAGGGGGGGAGGAGGAGGGAGAGGAGGAGAGGGGAGGAGGAGGGGGGAGGAGGGAGGGGGAGAGGAGGAGGGAGAGGAGGAGAGGGGAGGAGGAAGAGGGGGAGGAGGAAGAGGGGGAGGAGGAGAGGGGGGAGGAGGAGAGGGGAGGAAGAGGGGGAGGAGGAGGGGGGGGGAGGAGGGAGGAAGAGGGGGGGGGAGGAGGGGGGAGGAAGAGGGGGGGGGGAGGAGGGGGGGGAGGAAGAGGGGGGGGGAGGAGGGGGGAGGAGGAGGGGGGGAGGAGGAGGGGGGAGGAGAGGGGGGAGGAGAGGGGGGGGGAAGAGGGGGAGGAAGAGGGGAGGGGAGGAGGGGGGAGGAGGAGGGGGGGGGAGGAGGGGGAGGAAGAGGGGGGGGGGAGGAGGGGGAGGAGAGGGGGGGGAGGAGGGGGGGGAGGAGGAGGGGGAGAGGAGGAAGAGGGGGAGGAGGAGAGGGGGGAGGAGAGGGGGGAGGAGGAGGGGGGAGGAGGAGGGGGGAGGAGGAGGGGGGAGGAGGAGGGGGGAGGAGGAGGAGGGGGGGGGAGGAGGGGGAGGAGAGGGGGGGGGGGAGGAGGAGGGGGAGAGGAGGGGGAGGAGGGGGGGAGGAGGAGGGGGGAGGAGGAGGGGAGGGAGGAGGGGGAGGAGGAGGGGGGGAGGAGGAGGGGGGGAGGAGGAGGGGGGAGGAGGAGGGGGGGGAGGAGGAGGGGGGGGAGGAGGAGGGGGGAGGAGGAGGGGGGGAGGAGGAGGGGGGAGGAGGAGGGGGGAGGAGGAGGGGGGAGGAGGAGGGGGGAGGAGGAGGGGAGGAGGAGGGGGGAGGAGGAGGGGGGGAGGAGGAGGAGGAGGGGGAGGAGGAGGGGGAGGAGGAGGGGGGGAGGAGGGGGGGAGGAGGAGGGGGGAGGGAGGAGGGAGGGGGGAGAGGGGGGGAGGAGGGGGGGAGGAGGAGGGGGGGAGGAGGGAGGGGGGAGGAGGAGGGGGAGGAGGAGGGGGGGGAGGAGGAGGAAGGGGGGAGGAGGAGGGGGGGAGGAGGAGAGGGGGAGGAGGAGGGGGGGAGGAGGAGGGGAGGAGGTGGGGGAGGAGGAGGAGGGGGGAGGGGAGGAGGAGGGGGGAGGAGGAAGAGGGGAGGAGGAGAGGGGGGAGGAGGGGAGAGGAGGAGGGGAGGGAGGAGGGGGGAGGAGGGAGGAGGGGAGGAGGAGGGGGGTGAGGAGGAGGGGAGGAGGAGGAGGGGGAGGAGGAGGAGGGGGAGGAGGAGGGGGGAGGAGGAGGGGGAGGAGGAGGGGGAGGAGGAGGGGAGGAGGAGGGGGGAGG
>NC_090396.1:32935070-33050070 GCF_036365525.1 Heterodontus francisci | reverse complement strand
TTTCTTGTGGTTGTGTGTGCTAGAATACTAACATGTCTGCGACTGAAGCCAGTAACTCTCCAAGCCAGGGTGAAGTAACTTAGGATAAAGCAAAAAGCACTGTCTATGAAAGAATTGAAAAAAATGGCTGAGCAGTGTGGGGTCACTTTCCGTGCCAAGGCTAGAAAGTCTGAACTCCTAACACTAGTGACCAACCATTTTTCCCTTTAATCTGAAGAAGCAGAAACCGGGTTAGAAATAGACTCCGACAGGGTATTGCTAGCAAAGATTCAGTTGGAACAGAGGAAACTTGAATTTGAAGAAACAGAAAGAGAGAGACAGGAGAAAGAAAAAGAAAAGAGAGAGAGAGAGACAGCAAGAGAGAGCAAGAAAATGAACCATCCAGAAGGAATGCGAGGAGAGAGAGCTGAGGCGGCTTGAGATAACGAGGGGGGCGACAGAGTAACCCCAGTGAATGCATGGCCAATATGGAGAATCATAATTCAGGACTGGGTACTGAATTGTTAAAAATTTACTCAACTGATCCCAAAATTCAACGAGGGAAATGTGGAAGCATTTTTTTTTTTGTTTCTTTTGAAAAACTTGCAAGGCAGTTAAAGTGGCCAGCTGAGGCCTAGACTCTTCTGTTACAAAGCAAGTTAACAGGAAAAGCCCATGAGATTTATTCCCTGTTGCCGGAAGAGAGTTCATCCAATTATGAAGTTATACAAAATGCTAACCTTGGGGCATTTGAGCTTGTCCCGGAAGCCTATCGCCAAAAGTTTAGAACCCTCAAGATGCAAGCAGATCAAATTTACCTGGAGTTTGAGAGAAGTAAGCAGCTGGGTTTTGACCAGTGGCTGAGGGCTCTTAAAGTGCAGCCCAGCTATGAAAATCTCAGAGAAATAATTTTGCTCGAGGAATTTAAAAACTCTCTCCCACTGTCCATAAAGACACATGTAGAGAAACAGAAGGTTCATAGAGCCAGGCAAGCCGCAGTTCTGGCTGATGAGTTTGCTCTCATCTATAAATCGGTTCCCCAGGGGAAAACCTTTCCTAGTCACCCCCACAAATCCAAAAAGGACAAAGGGATAGAAGATGATAGAAGCCCAAACAGTCCTGGGAGAGAGAGAAAAGCAGGAGAAACAGGGGGCCCTCCTCTAACCAAAAAGGAAGGTGCAGTAAATAGGCGTGAGACCCGGAGACCTATGTGCTTCCATTGTAATAAAGCAGGTTATCTAAGGGCTGACTGCTGGAAACTACGGGGAAAACCTGTAGGGTTAATCAGGGCCCACCTGCTCAGTGAAGGAGAAAGGACCCTGATGGAAAGCACAGCAGAACAAGCTGTGGCTTTAACTGCAGCAGTAATTAGGCCCAGGAAGCATACTGCTGCGAGTGCAGGAACATTTAATAGGGTTCCTGAAGGCTATCAGGATTTTGTGTCTGAAGGGAGAGTAACCCCATACCCCTAATGAGTGGGGCAAGCAAGCCCATATTAATCCTCAGGGTCACAGGGGCCACTAGATCCCTTTTACTGGGAAAAGGCCTGACCTTTTTCCCCCAGAGAGTACTGTAACTACCAAAATGGTGGTGAATGGTATTGGAGGACAGTGTATGCCTGGCCCTTTATGTTGGGTGCACTTGGAGTGCGACCTAGTTTTGGGACCAGCGACCGTAGGGATTGTCTCCAGTTTGCCTGTGGAAGGGGTTGATCCGCTCCTAGGTAATCATCTGGCGGGGATGAAGGTGGTAGCTTTCCCAGTAGTGGAAAAGAGACCACAGGAGGTCAGAGACAGGGCAGTTGCAGGAGATGGTCCCCTGCAGTTCCCCTGCTTGTGTAGTGAAATTGAAGCAGAGGGAGTCCCTGATTGCTATTATTCAAAGAATGGGGTGCTGATGAGGAAGTGGAGTTCACCTCACAGACCTGAGGACAAATAGTGGACAGTGGTTCACTGGTTAGTGGTGCCGCAGAGATACCGGAGAGAAATATTAAGAATGGCCCTTGAGATTACAGTGGCTGTACATGTTGGTGAACAAAAAACCAAAACCCGCATAAGACAGCAGTTTGACTGGCCAAAACTCCACAAAGATGTGGTGGAGTACTGTAGGAGTTGCCACATGTGTCAGGTTGAGGGAAAACCCCAACCTGCAGTGAAATCTGCACCCCTAAGTCCTGTACCGGTGTTAGGCGCACCCTCCAGCAGAGGGCTGGTGAACTGCAAGGACCCCCTGCCGAGAACAAAAGGGGTAGGCAGGCACCAGGCTGGCAGAAGTTTAAAAAGAGAAGGGGAAAAAGTGACCATTTTTTGAAAGACATTTGCATACCCTCACCCAAAAAAGTGTAATTTTACCATGATTTTTAAGTGCTTTTTAAAAAAATTCCACACTGGGTTGCTTTCATCGGCCTGGGGTATGCCATGGAGTAACTTTGTCTATACTGATGATTTCCGAAGTTGAAATCACAGTCTTGATTGACATTCACTTTATATGTTTTTTTTGTGAGGAGGGGCAAGAAAACATCTGTTGAGAAAATCTTAGCGAAGCAGACCTAAAAACACCAATTTAAGTTGAATGTGACAGTATCATTCTGTCTTATTGCATGCAAATGAAAAATTGTTCTGAAGTCAGAATTCCTGCTTCGAACATGAAAATATGTTGAACTAACAACAGACTGTTAACCTGATCCCAGACCAATGCCAGTCTTCAGCCATCGGCCAGATGGTGTAAAACAGTTGCTTAATAATGATCTTGATTCTGTTTCATACTGCTACTCTCAACTTTGGCATCTTTCAAAAATGATCAGAGATTTCTGTTTTTATTTTGACATGTCCAAAAACAGTGAAGTATCACATGACAAATTTAGCTATCTTATGTTATTTCTCCAACTTACTGTTATTCTCCAGTTCGCCCCATTCAGTGGGATTTGGGTGCCATAATCTGGATGGCTTCAGAGGTATGGAGAAATAAGAAAATCTATAAAGTTGAATGACCATCTGATACTGTTCTGGATTTTTTTTTCCAGCATTGCCAGTAGCATCAACAGACAAAGGAAAAGCTATTGATTTGTTTGTTTGTTCCTGCATGGCTGTTCTTCAGGAAATGGAGAAAGTTTAGTAACATTAATGCTTTTTATTGCTGCCGCCAAGCAAGATGCCTGTTTGTCACTGGATGTTTTGTGTTTGCTCTGTAGGAGTGTGTGTTATCTGGCAGGAGTACATATGTGGTGAACAGAGCTACTGTCGGAATGCACATTCCTTAATTGCACTACATTCTCAGCAGTAGTTCTCCTTACTACTCTCTGAGCTGCAGAGCTTTCCACATATGAAACTTTTTTGCAGGAACCTGATCTGATTAGGAGGCAAATTGAAGTTTGTGCCATGCTTTGCATTTTACAATATGTACCGAATAGAAATCTGCCAGGCTACTCTTCCATGTTTCCTGGAAACTAACTGAAGAACATAATTGGCAAAGGGTGAGCAGCAAGTTGTTCAGTATACTCTAGACCACTTAGGCTTAAGGCCTGTGACCTGACTATCTGTACAAATAAAGGAAAAACATGGGAATGGAGGGATTTCACCCCTTCATCAAAAAAGAATACATTTAAACATAAGAGACAGTGGCAAGTTCTTATAAATACCAGTATAGCATAATTTTTAATGCATTCCAAATCCATTCAGCCTTTCTTGGGAAGATGCCTGGTATCTTTAAAAAAAAAAGTAATTGCCATCTCCAGCTTTAGTGTTCCTTCTCCAAGACTTATTTACACAGTTACATAGCATTTTTAGCACAGTCATTCAGCCCAAAAGGTCCATGTTGGTATTTATGCTGCACACCAGCCTCCTCACACCCTTCTTTGACTCCGTCAAAACATATCCTTCTATTCCTTTCTCCTCGATGTAATTATCTAGTTTCCCCATAAATGCATCTATGCTAATCACCTTGACGACTACTTATGCTAGTGAATTCCATATTCTAGCCAGAATCTAGGTTAAGAAGTTTCTCTTTAGTTCCTTATTGAATTTATTTGTGATTATCTTTTACTTATGGCCCCGAGTTCTGGTCTCCCGCACAAGTGAAAACGTTATCTCCTCTACGTCTACCATATCAAACTCTTTCATAATCTGAAAGACATCTATCAAGTTACCCCTCAGTCTTCTCTTTTCTAGTTTGTACTTTAGTTGAATACTATGTTATAGGTTTCTGTGTACGGATTACAGCAATAAAAGCAAAACTATAGCTTTTAATTAAGGTGCCTAGACAGCAGAGCAAGAAATGTTATAAAGTTTTGTTGTACTTGAGTAAATAAAATATTGGGCTGAAATTTATGGTCCCACTGCTGTAATCCACGGTGGGCGAAAAGCGGGCCGCACGTCACAGAGCCATCGCGATATTAAGGGTAGCAGCTTATTTAAATAGCTGGGACGGACTGCCCACCCCCCGATGACGTGGAGGGGGTGGGCTGTCTGTCGCTGGCAATGGCGTCAGCCACCTTTGCGCAGGTGTTGACACCATTTTTAAAGGGCTTTGGCCCTACATTTCAATTTTAAACGAAAAGCTAGATTGATTTAGAAAAAAATTGATCTTGTTTTCCCCCCCCCAACCTGGCCTCCCGGTAACCATTGGATTAATTCCTTGCCCTCTCCCCCCAAAACACTTATCTTGTGCTCCTGACTCCTCCCCCATCCCCCCCATCCCCCCAACCAATGTTCATAAACATTGCACTGTAACCCTTCCCACGATCCGCTATACCAGTGAGATGAGTTTGACCCCACCTGCACTGAAAGGCTTACATGCTCTCCCCTCCCCACCAGTGTTCTGCCTTGGATCCCCAGACGGGAATCCGAAGGCGTGGGAGTGCCGGCCACCGGCACCAATATCGCACCGGGACGGATGGCGGAAGCGTGAAGGTACTTAATTGTTTATTTAAACTAATTTGCATATTTAAATTGGGCTCCCGTTGCAAAGTGGCCGGGGGGAGGGGCCGCCATGCGATCTCACCGTTGCCAGCATTATGGGCCCGGGCCTGCCTGGTGTCGAAATCCGTGGCGGGCCTCTCCTGGAGGCATTTTCTGGCTCCCCCGCCACAACCCCCAACGTCTGGAGGTCTGTAAAATTTGCCCCATTGTGTTCAGATTGGGTTAGGTGCTGTACTTTCAAACTTTAGTATGAATTCATATCTCTTCAACTCCTTTTCCTCCATCTACCTATCAATTTTAACTTGAATGTCAACACAGTTTCTGCTTCAGCCATCAACCCTGAAAGTAAATTCCACAACCTTGCAGTTCTCTGAAGTTTCTCTTGCTCTGTTCTAAATCTCCTCCAAATCCAGAGCCATATTAGTTCAATAGTGGGGTCACGGAATCTACCTACATGAACTTCCCTGAATGGTAAATTTTGTCATTGTGGAGGTGGAGAAAAGGACCCCAACAAAGTGGGAGTTGGTGAAAAATGTAAATTGGGAATGAAAGTGAAAATATATTTTACTTCATGTTTCAAATTAAATCCATTATATTTTTCCAGGCAGATAATTAATTAAAACTGTTAAAATAGCATTAAGCAGTTTTGAAGAAATCGTTAACTATTAAGCTGGTTCATTCATTTTGTTTTTTTAGATTTATAGAGGCTAGTGAGTTTAGGAATAGCAGGATAGAGCAGATGACTGCATGGCTGAAGAGATGGTGTAGGAGGGAGGGCTTTGGTTTCCTGCATCACTTGGTCTGTTTCTGGCGAAGGTGAGACCTGTACAAGTCAGACGGGTTGCCCCTGAACTGGAACAGGACCAACACCCTTGCAGGGAGGTTTGCTCGTTGGTGGGGGGTTTAAACTAATTTGGCAGGGGCAAGGGATACAGAGTAGAGGTACAGCCAAATATAGAAGAGAAACTAAGTCAGTCTGGAAGGCCGAGCAAATATAGACCTGTTAAGGCACAAGCGAATAATGCAAGGCTGGATTAAATCTATTTTAACGCAGGGAGTCTTACAAGTGAGGTAGATGAATTGAGGGCATTGATTATGATATTATTGCTATCACAGAGACATGGTTGAGGGAAGGGCAGGACTGGCAGCTCAATATTCCAGGGTATAGAATCTTCAGGCGTGACGGGGGAGTGTGAAAGAGGAGGTGGCATTGCACTGTTGATCAAGGAGTCAATCACTGCAGTAAAGAGGGCTGATAACTTAGAAGGTTCCTCAAGTGAGGCCATATGGGTAGAACTTAAAAACAAAAGGTGGGCAATCACTTTCCTGGGAGTGTACTGCAGGCCTCCAAACAGTCAGGAAGAGATAGAGGAGCAGATATGTAGGCAAATCTGAGAGAGGCATAAAAATAATAGAGTAATAACAGTAGGGGATTTCAACTTCCCCAATGTTAACTGGGATAGTCTGAGTGCAAAAGGCTTAAAGGGGGCAGAATTCTTAAAATGCATCCAGGAGAACTTTTTGAGCCAGCACGTAGAAAGTTCTGCAAGAGAAGGGGCGATACTGGACCTAATCTTAGGGAATGAAGCCAGACAAGCGGTAGAAGTGTCAGTAGGGGACCATTTCGGGGATAGTGACCATAACTCTGTAAAATTTAAGGTAGTTATGGAAAAGGACAAAGATGGACTGGAAATAAAGGTACTGAATTGGGAGAAGGCCAATTTCAATATGATAAAACAGGATCTGGCCAAAGTGGACTGGGAGCAGCTACTTGTAGGAAAGTCTACATCAGACCAGTGGGAGTTATTCAAAAAGGAAATAGTGAGAGTTCAGGGCCATGTTCCAGGAAAGATGAAGGGTAGGACCAACAAGACCAACAGGGAACCCTGGATGTCAAGGGATATAGAGGATTGGATAAGGGGAAAAAAAAGGAAGCTTATGGCAGATTCAGATTGCTGAGAACAGCGGAGGCCATAGAGGAGTATGGAAAGTGTAGGGGGGTACTTAAAAAAAAAAGTAATTAGGAGAGTGAAGAGGGGGCATGAAAAAACACTGGTGGGCAAGATAAAAGGAAAATCCCAAGGTGTTTTATAAGTATATTAAGGGCAAGAGGATAACCAGGAAAAGAGTAGGGCCCATTAGGGACCAAAGTGGCAATCTATGTGTGGAGCCGGAGGACGTAGATGAGGTTTTAAATGATTACTTTACATCTGTGTTCACTATGGAGAAGGTCGATGTAGGTACAGAGATCAGGAAGGGGGATTGTGATATACTCTTAACAAATTAGCATTGAAAGGGAGCAGGTATTAGCATATTTAGTGAGCTTAAAAGTGGATAAATCCCCATAAAAATGTGAGACAAGGGAGGAGATTGCAGGGGCTCTTACACAAATTTTCAAATCCTCTCTGACCACAGGAGAAGTGCCAGATGACTGGAGGACAGCAAATGTGGTACCGTTATTCAAGAAGGGTAGTAGGGATAAATCAGGTAATTACAGGCCAGTGAGTCTATCATCAGGGGTAGGGAAACTATTGGAAAAAATTCTGAAGAACAGGATTAATCTCGACTTGGAGAGGCAGAGATTAATCGAGGATAGTCAGCATGGCTTTGTCAGGGGAAGATCACGTCTGATCAATTTGATTGAATTTTTCGAGGAGGTGAGTAGGTGTGTAGATGAGGGTAAAGCCGTTGATGTTTTTTTTTATTCATTCATGGGATGTGGGCGTCACTGGCTATGCCAGCATTTGTTGCCCATCCCTAATTGCCCTTGAGAAGGTGGTGGTGAGCTGCCTTCTTGAACCGCTGCAGTCCATGTGAGGTAGGTACACCCACAGTGCTGTTAGGAACGGAGTTCCAGGATTTTGACCCAGCCACAGTGAAGGAACGGCGATATAGTTCCAAGGATGGTGTATGACTTGGATGGGAACTTGCAGGTCTTGATGTTCCCATGCATCTGCTGCTCTTGTCCTTCTAGTTGGTAGAGGTCGCTGGTTTGGAAGGTGCTGTCTAAGGAGCCTTGGTGCATTGCTGCAGTGCATCTTGTAGATGGTACACACTGCTGCCACTGTGCGTCGGTGATGGAGGGAGTGAATGTTTGTGGATGGTGTGCCAGTCAAGCGGACTGCTTTGTCCTGGATGGTGTCGAGCTTCTTGAGTGTTGTTGGAGCTGCACCCATCCAGGCAAGTGGAGAGTATTCCATCACACTCCTGACTTGTGCCTTGTAGATGGTGGACAGGCTTTGGGGAGTCAGGAGGTGAGTTACTCGCTGCAGGATTCCTAGTCTCTGACCTGCTCTTGTAGCCACGGTATTTATATCGCTATTCCAGTTCAGTTTCTGGTCACTGGTAGCCCCTAGGATGTTGATAGTGGGGGATTCAGCGATGGTAATGCCATTGAATGTCAAGGCGAGATGGTTAGATTCTCTCTTGTTGGAGATGGTCATTGCCTGGCACTTGTGTGGCGCAAATGTTATTTGCCACTTATCAGCCCAAGCCTGGATATTGTCCAGGTCTTGCTGCATTTCTACACGGACTGCTTCAGTATTTGAGGAGTCGCGATTGGTGCTAAACATTGTGCAATCATCAGCGAACATCCCCACTTCTGACCTTATGATTGAAGGAAGGTCATTGATGAAGCAGTTGAAGATGGTTGGGCCCAGGACATGGACTTAGTCTACATGGACTTCAGTAAGGCTTTTGATAAGGTCCCGCATGTGAGATTGGTCTAGAAGGTAAGAGCCCATGGGATCTACGGCAATTTGGCAAATTGGATCCAAAATTAGTGGCAAGAGGCAGAGGGTGATGGTCGAGGGTAGTTTTTGCAATTGGAAGCCTGTGACCAGTGTACCACAAGGATTGGTGCTGGGACCCTTGCTGTTTGTCGTGTACATTAATGATTTAGATGTGAATATAGAAGGTATGACCAGTAAGTTTGCAGATGACATGAAAATTGGGGGTGATATAAATAGTGAGCAAGAAAGCCTGAGATTACAGGACGATATAGATGGGCTGGTAAGATGGGCAGAGCAGTGGCAAAAGGAATTTAATTTTGAGAAGTGTGAGGTGATTCATTTTGGGAAGACTAACCAGGCGAGAGAGTATACAGTGGATGATAGGACCCTCGGAAGTACTGAGGGACCTTGGTGTACTTGTCCATAAATCACTGAAGGCAGCAGCACAGGTAGATAAGATGGTTAGGAAGGCATATGGGATTCTTGCCTTTATTAGCCGAGGCATAGAATAGAAGAGCAGGGAGGTTGTGATGGAGCTGCATAAAATGCTAGTTAGGCCACAGCTGGAGTACTGTGTACAGTTCTGGGCACCACACTATAGGAAGGATGTGATTGCACTGGAGAGGGCGCAGAGGAGATTCACCAGGATGTTGCTTGGGCTGGAGCATTTCAGCTGTGAAGAGACTGTAAGAAATTTCTTTGAAAGTGATTTAATTGAGAATGTTTGTTAGCACAGTGACTCAAATACTCAGCATTACACCAGGTCTAAACTAATTCAACCACAGAAGCTCACATACAGAAGCACTCCTCACTCATCCCTTCTCCCCAAAAAAACTGTGATTTTGAGCAATCACTTTGGCCTCAACACTGACAAGACAGAAAGGAAATCTGAATTCTAACAATCTACATTTATACGACATCCCTCATGTAAAAGAGAATCCAAGGAGGCCTAAAGCAGAGATAGCGCAAGAAGGCTACTAAGGAGGTAAACGCACTCTGGCCTAGGACTCTAGTCCTCTCATGAAAGCTAAGCTTAGTGAAGAAGCTTTGGAGGCTTCTAAAGCATGAAGCTCTTTAATCACTCTGCCTAGGTCTCTATCCCTCAACAGGAAAACAGAGCAGTAATTTTATACATAGCAGTACTCCGCCACCACCTTAGCCCAAAACAACCATGAGATGAATTACTGGTTAGTAATATTGGTTGAAAGACAGTCTGGCTAGTTGTATTTGCAGCAAATAGCTTCTGTTTCTTTATCGATTATGTTGTTAAATGTTGAATAATCAAATCCATTCCAGGTAAAAAGTTCTTCTGATAACACTTGTTTTCTTTCCTGACAGGTATTGATTACAAGACAACAACAATTCTGTTGGATGGACGTCGGGTGAAATTACAACTCTGGTAAGTGCTTTGCAACAGTGCTGGATAGAAGCTAATTCTTATGTTTATCATGTTCAGCATGAGGATTTGTTTTACACACTCTCATTAGGTTTGTACTCAATGTAAGGAAGAGGTTTCCAAACATAGTAGAAGGGGATAATAAAAACAAGAAATGCTGGAAATACTCAGCAGGTCTGGCAGCATCTATGAAGAGAGAAGCAGAGTTAACTTTTCAGGTCAGTGACCCTTCTTCTGAACTAGTAGAAGGGGAGTTGTTTTGGGAAGGAACTTTTTATGGAAGTCAACCAGGTATTCTTCCAGCCCTGGAATCCTGCCACATTGAAAAGACCTAAATCCTGAAAGAATAATCCTCTTCAAGGTGATGGGAGAATTCAGCAGAGTAGAGTTTGAACCACTGCAGGTGGAGCTGTCCATTGCAACTCAGAGGTCATAACAGAAACTACAAAATTTAGAGTTAATGTCAAAAGATTCCACGAGGTCACCACTAGGATAATTCTAAGTCAGTCATGGGAAAGATGCTGATCTAGGTTATGTCCATGCTCATAAAAGCTTTCCAGATAGACCTTGCAAAAGCAAATTCAGTTCCACCTGGCTTCCTGAAAAAAAAAATCAAAAAATTCGCAAGTCCAACTAACTTCACAGGTGGATTTTAACTGTTGAATCCATTCTCTGAAATTGATCTTTCCACACAAAATGACCTTCACCTGTTCTTCTCTGGAAGTGTACTCTGTCCCAGGAATATGGTTAAACTCCAGAAATGAAGACAGACTTTCTTGAATCTCCTGCAGATCTCCAAGAATATAGACGTTAAGTTGCTTTCTCCTAGACTTTTGTCGAAGCTCCAGCACAGCCAGACTAAAGGCCACTGGAACATGATCTGAAAACCCTATTCAGCTAATTGATCAGGAGAAACCCATGGAGATCAGGACTCAAGTCAATCCTACAGTGGATTGGAATAAACCATTGTGGCCAAAGTGGTTGGATTAAATTTACAGTACATATCCACAAAGGTGAATTCCCCACTCATGTAAGAAAGCAGCACCATTCACAGACCGCGTGAGCCAAGCCCTGATGGTTTATCTAATCTGGGATTTAAGACGCTGTCCAAGTCCCCATCCACTGTCGTGTTTGAACAAAGGAGCAAAAATCTCAAAGCATGTTGAGATCAATATGAGAGAATTGCTATCAGCAGCATTGTTATTAGAAAGTCTAATGGGAATGTTCTACAAACAAAACACACACACTCCCCTGCCTCCCTTAAACTCGGATGACTGATGAGAAGCAAAAACAATTGCTACTCAGCCATAATGGAGCTTCTCATTCTTTCAGAAGGATGAGCAACTTACAGGAAGACAATCTTGATGTCTTACTTTTTAAAAGTGTTACGGTCAAGTGAGGAGGGTCGAAGGGCTTCCCTCTTTTCCCTCTCCTTGTTTGACCACAACTGGTTTAATTCTTCTTTAAAGTGGATGTACTGGCCAATTAAGTAGTTGTTTGATTACTTTCTTGCTATGATCATAACAAGAACCAATTGGACAGGTTTTCTTGAGTTTAACAAAGAAAGAGGTTAACTTTATTGTACCGAAATCGAACTAATGAAAATAATAAACTGTACACCAACTTTCACTCTCACACATAGACCAGAGGTTTACACACACACACACACACACACACACACACACACATTGGTTACAGAGTGAGGAAAGGTAGATTGGTTGATTTAGAATCCATAGAAAAAGGGGTATATAGTTTGTGAGGTTTGGTGATTCTGTTGACTTCTAGCTGAATTCAGTGGTCCTGAAGCTTTTAGTTTGAGGAGATAGATGACTGATTCAGTGGGTCTCTTGGAGACAGCGATGTGGATGATTTCCTCCAACGGGTTTTCTAATTGTATCCAGAGTATACAAAGGTGGACAGTCAACAGGCAGGATTTGAAGCTTGCAAGCTAGAATGGAGAGAGATAGAGAGGCCTCCAACCTGGGTTTGTACATGTTAGAGTCCAGATGCTTCTGCTTGCTGCTGCAGAGAAAACACCAGCTTAAAACCACAGATGGGGAGGGGCTTGTCACATGACAGTCACTCAGTGATTCAAGCATAGTCGTTCGCAGTATTCTTTCTTGCTAAAAGAAAAAGGACAAGCAGTTCCCTTGAACTTCCTAGGTCATGGTTCCTGCTGGATGAGCAGACATTTCATCTCCCTCTTCACAGGCCTTGCTATGTAAGACACAGTGTTTCAAATTAGGTGGCCATTTTAAGCTGCTAGCAAAGTCATCTTTTATCCGTTCTTTTTTAAATTTCTTTTTAAAAAAAAAAAATAGATAAATTCAGATCTCCAGTCAGTGGATTCAAGAAAATTATCATTCAACAAAGCAAGTTGGCGTGACAAAAGGTAGCAATTTATGTCAATTGACGAGAGAATTAAAACCCTTTACATTAACAGAAACTAAGAGCGTACGTAATAAGAAAATAATCTGTAACGTCCAGTAAAACCTAAATCTTTTTCTTTGTTCCTGGCATGTGAGCAACACTGACAAAGCAGTCTTTGGTTGCCCTAAGGAGATTAAGAATCAACAGCATAACTAGACTAGTTATAGTTGGCAGATTCCTTTCTCTGAAGGACATAAATGAACTAGTTGGGTTCTTGCAACAATCCAGCAGATTTCAGGGTCATTTTTTCTTCATGCAAACCCACAATTTACCATAGTGGGATTAGAACGCAACTTCAGGATTGCTAGTGCAGTTCCATGAATACAACTCATATATTCTTTGAGCACCCGAGTTCAGAACCTTCAAAAATTAATGGAGATGTCAAACAATAGCAAAAACCTCCAAGACTTACTGATACAACAAGATTTATTTCCAAGTTTATGCCTAAACTTTTACAAACCATTAAAGTAGCATGACGTAAAATAAATCATAAACTTTCTATGCATTAGAAACAAACCTTAATGATACAACTCCCACAATATCACCCCAACAATGAAAAATATTTAGCAATGCATAATCATGTTCTAGGCTTCTTGTCATGTGACTAAAACTTGAATAGACCCACATCCAGCAATATGGAGGAAACTTAATATCATGTATTGTATACACACATATGTGTGCAAGATGAAATAATTTGAAGAAAAACACACCCATGCAAACAATCTCCCACTATTCCATCTAAAAGAAACATCTCAACCATTGTTTCCATCAAATCAAGTCAATGAAATAGAAAGGATTTGCAATAAAACAACACAGTATGCAAGGGACAAAAGGTGACTAGAGAACACTTCAGTCAACCATCATTCGCACCAAAATAATTGCTTAGTCGTAAAGCCACTGAAAATTGTACCTTCTTTTATCCAGCATAATAATGTATAGCCCAATAATATCTCTGAAAAAAAGTGCCCAAAATAGAAGATTAGGAAATCCTATGTATAAAAAAAACACACAGAATCTTGCCCTCCCTTTCACATGAGATGCAGAAGGCAAACATGCTTTGAAAATTAGTACATTATAAATGGGCACCCTGTCTTCCAATGTTTTATAAAAATCAACTTCATTTGTTAAGTCATATTTAAGAAGTCTTCCATAGACTAATACCTGGAATGGGCGGGTTGGCTTATGAGAAAAGGTTGGACAGGCTAGGCTTGTATCTGCTGGAGTTTCGAAGAGTAAGAGGCAACTTGATTGAAACATATAAGATCCTGAGGGGTCTTTACAGGGTGGATGTGGAAAGGATGTTTCCCCTTGTGGGAGAATCTAGAACTAGGCATCACTATTTAAAAATAAGGGGTGGCCCATTTAAGACAGAGATGAGAAATTTTTTCTCAGAAAGTCGTGAGTCTTTGGAACTCTCTTCCTCTTAAAGGCAGTGGAAGCAGAGTCCTTGATTATTTTAAAGGCAGAGGTAGATAGATTTTTGATAAGCTAGGGGGTGAAAGGTTATTGGGGGGTAGGTGGAAATGTGGAGTTGAGGTTACAAGCGGATCAGCCATAATCTTATTGAATATCGGAGCAGGCTTGAGAGGCCAAGTGGCCTATTCTCACTCCTAATTTGTATGTTCTCATGCATGCTGTCTAATATAGGTTGACCATGGTCTTCCCTAAGAAAACGATAATGAATAACATAAACACACCGGTGGAGTATTACATAGACCACTTTCCCCTTAAAAATAATACTGCAGCAAACCACAAGAAGCGATGTGGAACAATACCATTATTAAATGACCTATCAAGCAATTGGATTCTTAACCAGCCCAGTAGCAAGGTTCATTTTTATTTTATCTTTACTTAAAGTCGTTTAGTAGTACAGAACTTGAGAATTGCTGAAAATAGAGACATGTTGTTGAAGCTTTTCACCTTGTACTCATTAGAACAAACTGCAAGAATAACCAATGTAAGGGAAAACAACAACTTGGTACTGCATGAGAAGAGAGTGGCAAGTGAACTCTGATTGGTAGAGACGTTGCCATGGAGAATGCACCAGTTTACTATGACTGACAATTAACTGCCAAGCTTTGTTTGAAATTTAAACCAGACCGCTTGACTCTGATTGGTCAAGGCATTGCCCTGAGGAATGAACCAGCGAATGGCTGTCGCTTACTTTGTTCAGCTGAAACAGGCGTAATGTTTGTACATATTCTTTCTGTCTGCAAAGAACAGGGCACTGTGTATTGATAAATGTAGCTTCCAGTACACGCAAATGCACCACACTGCGAGCCCAACTAACAATCTAAAATTGGTTGTCAGCATAATTCTTAGCACACTGTGGATTATTTAGCAAATGTCGCGGAATCACATCTAATGTTGGACACTATATTTTGAGTTTTGCAAGCACGGGCTGGTTGGGTACGGCCAGTACATTGCCCGTTGCGAACAGCAGAAGGGACAAGTTGTTTGATACAATCCAGCAGGTCTTTGGGACATACGGCCTATATACCTAGCATCTCACTGATATTGAAATTAATGTATCACATTACTCATTTGTGTGATAGGCAGGACGTCTTTTTGGCTTGATGGCAGCATCCTGTTGGTGACAAACACCATACGTGTTGCTACTGCATAGTAGTAGTGTGAAACAGCTAGCTTTACCTGTTGCTCAAATGTTTGGGATACATTGCCCTGCCAGGGTAATTTGAGATAGTCTGGGCACTTTTCAGGGTCGAAAAAGACGGCTTTAGGCCCATTCATAAGTTTGCGCGATATGCAGCGAGAAATGATCTGATCAGGGTAGCCTTCGTCACGCAGGATGTCTTTGATTCGCCCTATTTCAGCATCAAGCTTGCATGGTAAGCAAATGGCTCAAGGCCCTATTTACAAGGTTACCGATGAGGCCAATCTTATAGCGCATGGAACTGTAAGAATCCCAACCCGCGTATTGACCAGTGAAGGTAGGTTTGCGGTGTACCGTGGTAGAGAACATCTTAACAGATTTCTCAACGAGTACGTCAAGGAAAGGGAGCTCATTTGACTGCTCCATTTCAAAGGTGAATTTGAACGCAGGATGGAGCCCATTAAGACATGTAAGGCTGTTTGCAACGGGCAGTGTACTGGCCGTGCCCAACCAGCCCGTACTTGCAAAACTCAAAACACAGTGTCCAGCGTTAGATGTGATTCTGCAATTGGACAACATTTGCTAAGTGTGCTAAGAATTATGCTGATAACCAATTTAAGATTCAGTAAGGCTCGCAGTATGGCGCATTTGCACATACTGGAAGCTACATATATCTTTACTTTCTATTTTGTTTTTCCTATCCTTTAAATGTTATTCCTTGTGATTTTTTTAAAATTTCCTTTACCTGATCTTTCAGCAATGTCACTGCCAGAAAGGAGGGAGCAGTGCACTGAAACAGTGGCATGCCACTGATTGATGATATTTCACGCTGAATTCCCGATGCTGAACTGGAGAAAGCTAGTAGAAACTGAACAGTTTGTTGGAGGCCACAGAGAGAATAGGAAATATACCACCAGGGGAATTTATTTTTTTTTGTTTTTAGAGATACAGCACTGAAACAGGCCCTTCGGCCCACCGAGTCTGTGCCGACCATCAACCACCCATTTATACTAATCCTACATTAATCCCATATTCCCTACCACACCCCCACCATTCTCCTACCACCTACCGACACTAGGGGCAATTTACAATTGCCAATTTACCTATCAACCTGCAAGTCTTTGGCTGTGGGAGGAAATCGGAGCACCCGGCGAAAACCCACGCAGCCACAGGGAGAACTTGCAAACTCCACACAGGCAGTACCCAGAATTGAACCCAGGTCGCTGGAGCTGTGAGGCTGCAGTGCTAAGCACTGCGCCACTGTGCCGCCCTAACCATTGCGTCGCTGTGCCACTGGGAATGTAGTGAAAATTTTTCAAAAATGCAGAGTTGTAGGTAAATGGAACTCTCAACTGGGAATGCTAGTGCTGCAAAAAAGAATAAAATGAGAAAAAACAGCAAAGCTGCCTAGTTGGCAACTGTTGAGCATATTTTAACAGAATGGAACTGATTTTATACAACAGGAAATATCTATCATTTTAGTTTGTTGTCACCCAAACCACTGGATTGAATTCCAGATATGTTGTGCCATTAGTTATCTGTTTTGTAATTTCGATGTTGATTTTAAATTTCACTTTGATTTATTTTTTTATTTTTTTTTATTTAGAGATACAGCACTGAAACAGGCCCTTCGGCCCACCGAGTCTGTGCCGACCAACAGCCACCCATTTATACTAACCCTACAGTAATCCCATATTCCCTACCACCTACCTACACTGGGGGCAATTTACAATGGCCAATTTACCTATCACCTGCAAGTCTTTGGCTGTGGGAGAAAACCGGAGCACCCGGCGAAAACCCACGCGGTCACGGGGAGAACTTGCAAAGTCTGCACAGGCAGTACCCAGAATTGAACCTGGGTCCCTGGAGCTGCGAGGCTGCGGTGCTAACCACTGCGCCACTGTGCCGCCCTTAGTTTAAGGGTTTCGCTGTAATAATATTTAATTTATACGTGCAGGCATAGACTGCATGACCAAACAATTCACTAATCATTAGAAGATCCCCATAAAGCAGAAAGTAGCTGATTCCACATGGAGATCCCCCAAGTTTGCAAACTAAGTTTTAGGGCTCCCATCTATCATGTTTTTTTTTAATGTAACAATATGAAAAAGTGCTTGTCAAGGAATGAAGTTGCTCTTTCTCCTGGTGCTTTATTTTCAGTTCAAGATTAAATTATATGTTTTTGAAAAAAAAAATTGGGTACACAGTCACACTGGTATAGTGCCAAATCACTGCAGCAGCTAAGGCTAATGACAGAAGTTAAAAGTTTGCTTTAAGTGGAATTTGAGAGTTGATGAATGTTAGAACCTTATTTAAGATTTCTGTTTTTTTTGGCAAGTTGAAATAAAAACTAGAAAAAACTAGAACATTCTGGTTTGTTACAAGCTTGGCAACCATAATGGATTTAGAGGGAGGGTTCTCTTGGAACACATTTAGATATTGTATCTTCTATTTCTAATACAGCATCTCAGTTCCTCTATATTGTCATAATTTTAGTAAATTGTGTGCTGATACATAGTATTTCACACAGTTAATTTTTTAGTGGAACTGTATTGTTTGCATTGTACCTCATTGCTAATTTATTCATAGTTCCTTCAGACAACTGTTCTGACCAAGGCAGGAGAAATGCACTGTTAGTTCAGTCTCACCTCTCCTTGGGTCACAGCATATCAATAAATTTTTCCCACCTACCGAAGAATAGCCAATTAGACTCTATTTGTCCCACAGAATAAAGCACACCAACCAGGTTTCTTCAAACAACAACAACATTAGCTATTTATTAGAAGAAAAAAGTCTTAACCATTAATGTGATAAATCTGTATATAGATTCATAGAATTATACAGCACAGAAACAGGCCCTTTGGCTCACCGAGTCTGCGTCAGTCATCAAGGCTATCTATTCTAGTCCCATTTTCCAGCACTTGGCCCGTAGCCTTGTATGCTATGGCGTTTCAAGTGCTCATCTAAATACTTCTTAAATGTTGTGAGGGTTCCTGCCTCTACCACCTCTTCAGGCAGTGTGTTCCAGATTCCAACCACTCTCTGGGTGAAAAATGTTTTCCTCATTTCCCTCGAAACCTCCTGCCCCTTACCTTAAATCTTCCTATGTACCCTTTCTATGCCCCTCATAATTTTGTATACCTCATTCAGGACCCCCCCCCCTCAGTCTTCTCTGCTCTAAGGAAAACAACTGTAGCCTATCCAGTCTCGCTTCATAGCTGAAATGCTCCAGCCCAAGCAACATCTTGGTGAATCTCCTCTGCACCCTCTCCAGTGCAACCACATCCTTCCCATAGTGTGGTGACCAGAACTGTACACGGTACTCCAGCTGTGGTCTAACTAGCGTTTTATACAGTTCCATCACAACCTCCCTGCTCTTCTATTCTATGCCTCGGCTAATAAAGGCAAGAATCCCATATGCCTTCCTAACCACCTTACTACCTGTGCTGCTGCCTTCAGTGATCTATGGACAAGTACACCAAGGTCCCTCTGACCCTCTGTACTTCCTAGAGTCCTACCATCCATTGTATATTCCCTTGCCTTGTTAGAAGGAAGGATTGTGGTTGACAGCTGTTTCTTATGAATAAGAGGAATAATAAAATAATTCAGTTTGTCACGTTCTGGTAGGAAATTCTTCTGTTGGGTGAGGTGTCCCACAGTCGAATAGTCGTATGCCACTCGACGTCTCTCCGAGAGAGAGAGAGAGAGAGATGAAAAGAATCCGTTCACATATAGTTATCTCATTATCGTTTAAGACTTAGTTATTAATAAAAACTTCATTTTGTTGTTGGTTGAAGAAACCTGGTTTGGTGTGCTTTATCCTGGGGGACAAATAGTGTTTAATTCGGCTATTTTCTGGTAGGCTGGAAACTTTACTAATATGCGATGACTTATGGAGTAGTGGGACTGAATTAACAGTATATTACTCCCTTAGTCTTAACAAATGCAAAGGTCTAATGTTTTTGCCTCCTTTTAAACTTTTTCTCTTATTCTGTATATACTCTCTTTCATTCTATCACTCAGCAGAATAGAGTAGTGCTATTATATAGGTTATGAAGCAAGTGGCATGAAGAATATTGCAGAATCAGGTGTGAAGCATGTGGTAAGGGAAAATTTATGTATTTCCAAATATCTCATTAGTCCACAGTAACTACATAAGCATTAAGCTATTCTGATCATGTAGTTCTAATAATAACAATTACATGTTGCTACTTCACTCCCCCTTATCACTGGTGCCACCTAAACTCATGCACACCTCCGGACTTAATTTTGCCATACTCTTCTCGCCATTCTATCCTCTGAAAACAACATCTCCTCCAGGGCTCCGCTATGCTCATCCTATCCCACACACAGTTGCACTCACCTATCACCCCATCCTTGCTGATCTTCATTTACTCCTCATCTACTAACAAACCAATCTCAAAATCCTCAGCTTTATCTTCAGATTGCCAAGCAGTCTCTCCTCTCTCGAACTTGGTGATGCTCCCAACCTTTGTAATTTTCTCCAGCCCTACAAATTAACCTTTACCCTCCAATTTTCTAATTCTGATGTATTACACATTACTGTCTCTTTTCACTTAACCATCTGTTGCCCACACTGTGGAACTCTTTAAATCCCTTTGTTTATCTATATTTGTCCTCCCCTTAAATCTGCTATAAAATCTACCTTTCCAATAGCACCTTCAGCCACCTCACCTAGTCTTTTCCAACTCCTGCATAGATCTGACCTTCAACTGTAAAGCCCCTTGAGGCATCTTGCTCCGTTAAAGCCATTACATTAACGTGTTTTTGCTGTAGTAAAAACAGCAAGAATAATAATAGTATGTGAAACCTGAACAAACAATCACTCATTGACAGTCCCAAATAATTCACATAAAAATTACAAGCTGCAGCTTGAAAGCACAGGCACTCCCAAATTACAAACTATGGACAGCCTTCAATGCACCAAAATAAAAGCAAAATACTGCAGATGATGGAAATCTGAAATAAAACAAAAATTGCTCGACATGCTGAGCAGGTCTGGCAGCATCTGTGGAGAGAGAAGCAGAGTTAACGTTTCAAGTCAGTGACTTTTCATCAGAACCCTGAAACGTTAACTCTGCTTCTCTCTCCACAGATGCTGCCAGACCTGCTGAGTATTTCCAGCATTTTTAGTTTTTACTTCAATGCACCAAGTTGGTTTAGAATTT
Organism: Heterodontus francisci; assembly: GCF_036365525.1. NCBI lineage: Eukaryota > Metazoa > Chordata > Chondrichthyes > Heterodontiformes > Heterodontidae > Heterodontus > Heterodontus francisci. The sequence goes on along the minus strand of NC_090396.1, from coordinate 33,029,815 downwards.
AAAATACAGGACACAGCCTGGCATGACTCTTCAAAATATTCCAAGTATCTAATCTGTATGTGATTCTGAAGCTCGTGATTCATTTTTATTCCTGGTTTTGAATCCTCCTTTCAGCTGCTGTCTTTGCTGGTCTGCACTCGCGTGACTGCGAGTGATTTTGGAAGACATGCATGTGCACCATCTCAGAAGATGCGCAAAGGATGGGTTAACTACAAGAAGGACACCCTACCTCTTTTTTTAGCCCCCATCTACTGTTTCTCCCCACCCCTCTCTTTCCTCCCCTTCCCACCTCTCAGCTAATCCAGTACAGTTCAGAATTGAATCTGGGTCTTTTTGGTTCAGTACCACATCAAGTGATATGTTTATTCACTAAACCATTGGGAGTAGGAATACTTCACATTATTATTGCCTTTAAAAATGTGGCACTGAATTAACACCATGGAAGTGCAGCTATGTGGGAATTCTGTCTTGCACAAGGATGCATCCCTAACTCCATGACAGTGTTCCATGTTGTGGATCATTTTATAGTTTTGGCAGCTTCCCTGGTCTTCACCTGGAATTCTCCCTGTGAGCAGCAGGATTTGGCTATCTGCTGATGAAAGGTCACTGATCTGAAACATTAACTCTGCTTCTTTCTCCACAGATGCTGCTAGACCTGCTGAATAGTTCCAGCATTTTTTTGTTACTTCAGATTTCCAGCATCTGCAGTATTTTGCTTTTAATTTGGTTATCTGCTACAATACTGTGGCTAGCGAATTGGGAACAAAATGTAGGGTTTGTTTGTGACATGTTTGGCATTGGCTTTCAAATCCTTTAATTTTTAAACTGCTCTCTCCTTTTCACCAACACCCGCCACTGTCTCCCAAACACTGCAACGCACATGGCAATGTTGGACACCAGGAAAGCACTGTGGTTTCTTGCACCAAATATTACTCAGGCACAAGCGATAGAAAATATGTTGTGTGACATATTTTCTATTGTTTAAGTCTATTTCTAATTGGCTTGTATGCCCAACATTATTTCCAGTGGAACATGACAAAAGTTGCAAGTGAGAGCCGCAAGGCAACAGAGGGATTCCTGAAGAATTTGTCAAGTCACTACACTTGAATTACACCGGCTGTCCAACGTAACTTGAGCAGAATATTAAAACAAGATTTATATTATTTATCCATGATTATGTTCTGTATTCCACTTCATATAAACACTCGCTGACTGCTACAATAATCAGATAATCCTCTACAAACGAGATAATTAGTGAAGTTGTGACACCTCTATCTAATTATAACCAGGGAGAGAATCCTTCTCTGGGACCAGGTAGTGCAATATGAGCCTGCTAGCAGAAGTCAAATGCTGTGCCCTTGATTTCCTGTCATCTTAAGCAATGAATGGCTTAAGAGGAGCAGTTTTTCTGAATGCATTTTAATTCTGAATTCATTTCTATTTCTCAGTGAAGGGAATAGTAGATATTTTTCTGTTCCTGAGACAAATTACACATCTAGACACAGTTAATACAAGAAAATCAGGAGGGAGTGCACTTTAGTTAAATAGACAAAAAAAATAATCAAACAGGCTCCATTAAGGGCATACAATCCTCCTTGCACTATTTTCCTGCAGTCATAATGTGCAGGCAATTCAATAGCCCCAAAACAGGAAAATTTGTCTGCATTTCAAAATGGATTTTACTTTTGGTGCCATGCTTTATAACATGGGTAGGCGGTGGCGTAGTGGTATTATCACTAGTAACCCAGACACCCAGGGTATTGATCTGGAGACATGGGTTCGAATCCCACCACAACAGAAGGTGGAATTTGAATGTAATTAATAAATCTGGAATTAAAAGCTAGTGCAATGATGGCCATGAAACCATTGTCGATTGTTGTAAAAACCCATCTGGTTCACTAATGTCCTTTTAGGGAAGGAAATCTGCTGTCCTTACCTGGTGTGGCCGACATGTGACTCCAGACCCACAGCAATGTGGTTAACTCTTACATGCCCTCTGAAATGGCCTCGCAAGCCACTCAGTTGTACCTAACCGCTATGAAGGCAATATAAAGGAATGAAACCGGACGGACCACCCAGCATCGACCTAGGCACCAGAAACGACAATGGCAAACCCAGCCCTGTCGACCCTGCAAAGTCCTCCTTACTAACATCTTGGGGCTTGTGCCAAAGTTGGGAGAGCTGTCCCACAGACTAGATAATCAACAGCCTGACATTGTCCTCATCAATCTGCCTGCTGCAGATGCTTCTGTCCATGACTGTATTGGTAGGAGTGTCCACCGCACAGTCCTTGTGGAGACCAAGTCCCGCCTTCACATTGAGGATACCGTCCATCGTGTTATGTGACACTATCACCGTGCTAAATGATTTCGAACAGTTCGAGAAATCCAAAACTGGGCATCCATGAGGTACTGTGGGCCATCCGCAGCAGCAGAATTATACTCAACCACAATCTGTAACCTCATGGCCCGGCATATCCCCCACTCTACCATTACCATCAAGCCAGGAGACCAACCCTGGTTCAATGAAGTGCAGGAAAGCATGCCAGGAGCAGCACCAGGCTTACCTCAAAATGAAGTGTCAACCTGGTGAAGCTACAACCCAGGACTACTTGCATGCCAAACTGCATAGCAGCATGCGAAAGACAGAGCTAAGCAATCCCATAACCAACGGATCAGATCTAAGCTCTGCTGTCCTGCCACGTCCAGCCGTGAATGGTGGTGGACAATTAAACAACTAACTGGAGGAGGTGGCTCCACAAATATCCCCATCCTCAATGATGGGGGAGCCCAGCACATCAGTGCGAAAGATAAGGCTGAAGCATTTGCAACAATCTTCAGCCAGAAGTGCCGAGTTGATCATCCATCTCGGCCCCCTCCTGAAGTCACCAGCATTACAGATGCCAGACTTCAGCCAATTCGATTCACTCCACGTGATATCAAGAAACGACTGAAGGCACTGAATACTGCAAAGCCTGACAATATTCCAGCAATAGTACTGAAGACCTGAGCTCCAGAACATGCTGCACCACTAGCCAAGCTGTACCAGTATAGCTACAACACTGGCATCTACCCGGCAATGTGGAAAATTGCCCAGGTATGTCCTGTACGCAAAAAGCAGGACAATTCCAACCCGGCCAATTACCGCCCCATCAGTCTACTCTCAATCATCAGTAAAGTGATGGAAGGTGTCATCAACAGTGCCATCAAGCAGCAATTGCTTAGCAATAACCTACTCCGTGAAGCTGAGTTTGGGTTCTGCCAGGGCCACTCAGCTCCTGACCTCATTACAGCCTTGGTTCAAACATGGACAAAAGAGCTGAATGCAAGAGCTGAGGTGAGAGTGACTGCCCTTGACATCAAGGCAGCATTTGACCGAGTATGGCATCAAGGAGCCCTAGCAAAACTGGAGTCAATGGGAATCAGGGGGAAAACTCTCCGCTGGTTGGAGTCATACCTCGCGCAAAGGAAAATGGCTGTGCTTGTTGGAGGTCAATCATCTGAGCTCCAGGACATCACTGCAGGAGTTCCTCAGGGTAGTGTCCTAGGCCCAACCATCTTCAGCTGCTTCATCAATGACCTTCCTTCAATCATAAGGTCAGAAGTGGGGATGTTCGCTGATGATTGCACAATGTTCCGCACCATTCGCGACTCCTCAAATACTGAAGCAGTCTGTGTAGAAATGCAGCCAGACTTGGGCTGATAAGTGGCAAGTAACATTTGTGCCACATAAGTGCCAGGCTATGACCATCTCCAACAAGAGAGAATCTAACCATCTCCCCATGACATTCAATAGCATTCCCATCGCTGAATCCCCCACTATGTTTTTTTGGAGTTCTACAGTATACTCCTCATGGTTCACAATGCTTCCAAGTTTTGTATCACCTGCAAACTTTGCAATTGTGTCCTGTACGCCAAGGCCTAGGTCATTAATATATATCAGGAAAGGCAAGGGTCCCAACACTGACCCCTTGGGAACTCCACTACAAACCTTCCTCCAGTCTGAAAAACATCCATTAACCACCACTCTTTGTTCCCTGTCACTCAGCCAATTCCATATCCATGTTGCTACTGTCCCGTTTATTCCATGAGCTATAACTTTGTTCACAGGTCTGTTGTGCGGCACTGCTTCAAACGCCTTTTGGAAATCCATGTACACCACATCAACTGCATTGCCCTCATCAACCCTCTCTGTGACCTCTTCAAAAAACTCCAGCAAGTTGGTTTAACATGATTTTCCCTTAAGAAATCCATGCTGGCTTTCTTTAATTACCCCGCATTTGTCCATGTGACTATTAATTTTGTCCCAAAATATTCTTTCTAGAAGTTTTCCCACCACCGATGTTAAACTGACTGGCCTGTAGCTGGGTTTATCTTTACACCCTTTTTTTGAACAAGGGTGTAACGTTTGCAATTCTTCAGTCCTCTGGCACCGCCGAATCTAAGGAAGACTGAAAAATTATGGCCAGTGCCTCCGCAATTTCCACTCTCATTTCCCTCAGTATCCTTGGATGCATCTCATCCGATCCTGGTGCCTTATCCACTTTTAAGTACAGACAGTCTATCCGATACCTCTTCATCAATTTTAAACTCTTCTAGTGTCTGAATTGCCGCCTCCTTTTACCATTGCCTGGGTTGCATCTTCTTCCTTAATAAGGACAGATGCAAAGTATTCATTTACTCAATGTGCAAGTCCCCTTTTTGGTCCTTAATTGGCCTCACTCCTCCTCTTACCACCTTTTTACTATTTATATGTCAATAGAAAACTTTGGGATTCCTTTTTATGTTAACTGCCAGTCTCTTTTCATGTTCTCTCTCTGCTTCTCTTATTTGCTTTTTCAATTCCCCACTGATCCTTCTAAATTCAGCCTGGTTCTCGATAGTATTTTCGACCTGGCATCTGTCGTAAGCACACTTTTTCTTCTTTATCTTAATCTCGACCTCTTTTGTCATCCAGGGAGCTTTTGAGGGGACATATCTTGACTGTGCCCGAACTATCTCTTCTTTGGTGGTAGCCCATTATTCAGCTACCATTTTCCTTGCCAACCTTTGACTCCAATTTATTCGTCCCAGATCTGTTCTTACTCCATTGAAGTTGGCTTTCTGCCAGATAATTATTCTTACTCTGGATTGTTCTTTGTCCTAACTAATTAAAAATCTGTCTATCTCCTCCTTAAATTTACTCAATGTCCCGGCATCCACCGCACTCTGGGGTAGTGAATTCCACTGACTCGCGACCCTTTGAGAGAAGTAATTTCTCCTCATCTCTGTTTTAAATCTGCCAGCCCTTAACCTAAAACTAAGCCTAAACCTTTTATGATACAATGATCACTGTCCCATAAATGTTCTACTGACACTTGATCCACTTGGCCCACCTCATTCCCAAGAACCAGGTCTAGCAGTGCCTCCTTTCTCATTGGACTAGAAACATACTGCTGTAGAAAATTTTCCTGAACTCTTGCCCCTCACTGCCCTTTACACTACTACTATCCCAGTCGATGTTTGGAAAATTGAAGTCCCCCATTCTAACGACCCTGTAATTTTTGCACCTCGCTGTAATTTTCTTGCAAATTTGTTCCTCTACATCCTTCCCACTAGTTGGTGGCCTATAGCCAATACCAAGCTGTATAACTGAACCTTTTTTGCTCCTTAGCTTTAGCCAAATAGATCCATTCAACAGTTTCAGCTGATGCAATGTGCACGGTTGTGATGCCACCAGGAATGGGTTTCTCAGGGCAAGAGTTCAATATCTGGGCGATGGTCTGACTTCAATGGCCACAATCACAATTTGAGCTGGTCCTCATGTTCCACATAACATAAGAACTAGGAGCAGGAGTAGGCAATTCAGCCCCTCGAGCCTGCTCCACCATTTAATAAGATCATGGCTGATCTCATCTCAGCCTCAACTCCACTTTCCTGCCCGTTCTCCATAACCCTTCAACTCTTTGCTAATTAAAAATCTGTCTATCTCCTCAAGTTTACTCAATGTCCCGGCATCAACCGCACTCTGGGGGTAGTGAATTCCATAGACTCACAACCCTTTGAGAGAAGTAATTTCTCCTCATCTCTGTTTTAAATCTGCTACCCCTTATCCTAAAACTATGACCTCTCGTTGTAGATTGCCCCACAAGAGGAAACATCCTCTTTACGTCAACTTTGTCAATCACCTTAATCATCTTCTATACCTCAATTAGATCTCCTCTCATTCTTCTAAACTCCAGGAAGAAAAAGCCTAAACTGCTCAATCTCTCTTCATAAGACAAACCCCTCATCTCTGGAATCAATCTAGTGAACCTCCTCTGAACTGCCGCAATGCAACTACATCCCTCCTCAAGTAAGGGGACCAAAACTTTACGCATTACTCCAGGTGCGGTCTCACTAATGCCTTGTACAGTTGTAGCAACACTTCCCTACTTTTATACTCTATTCCTTTAGCAATAAATGCCAAAATTCCATTTGCCTTCCTTATTACCTGCTGCACCTGCATGCAAGTTTTCTGCGATTCATGCACGAGGACATCCAGATCCCTCTGCACCGAAGCACTCTGAAGTTTCTCTCCATTTATATAATTTGCCTTTCTATTCTTCTGACCAAAATGGATAACCTCACACTTGTGGAGCAAGTGGCCACATCTTCCCTGGCCCATCCTCAAGCAGTTGAGGGTTGTCCAGATTTTCCGTGGGAGGTTGAAACCTGGGACTTCACCACTCAGGTCAGTTACCAGGTTGCGGTTGGTGATGTTAGAAGTTAACCGAGAGGTGCACCATCAGGAGGTGGGGCTGTCGTCTGTTTGTAGGGTGTGGACTGTGTTCCAGTAGGGGTTACGAGATTTCAGGAGAGTGTGTGGGGTTTTTTTTTTTGAGGTCTTGTATCAATGGGAGTGCTTCGCTGGCTGGCAGCCGATGGTATTCTTTGAGGGGAACATTTTCCCTGCGGATATCAGGAGGTTCATTGTGTGCTAGCACAGGAAGTCACTCGAGCTGTGTTGGTCTCGACGTTCCAGAAATAATCCTCATGACTTCCCAGAGGTGGATATCTATCATGTTTGTGTGGCGGCTCCTGAGCTAGTGGTGTTTTGGTTCTGCTGCCCCAGGTGGTACCCACCAATTTCTTATGAGGTTCACTCTCTTCGTGACCTTAGCTCTGGTGTTCTGGAGGTGTTGAAGATAGGTCAATGTACAGTCAAGAGTGATGCCAAGGTATTTTGGTGTTGGGTTTTAGGTGAGTGTTCGGCTGCAGAACTGGACATGAAGTTTTTCCCTGGCCTTTGAGTTGTTCAGTCTTGCCTGCATATGGTTGGAGTCTCCATTTTCTGAAGTAGGTTTCTGGAGAACATAGATCTCCTGTGAGTGTTTTCTCAATGACTTGAAGTTCTTTAGCTTGGAAACCAAGGCCAAGTTGACAGCATATATGAAGAGCCATGACTTTGTGAGAGGGAGGGAATAAAGGCCTGCTCGGGTCTGCAATTTAAACCCGACCTGAGTCTGACATGACCACATCTGACCCGGCCCGAGTCCTTTGATTTTTTTTTCCCGCACCCGACCCGACCTGACCACCGGAATGAAGTTGATTATATTAAAGAGGTTGTGCTCTACCTTGGATGAAATTGCTCACTGCAGACTCGTGGAGTCTGGATGCACGTTTCTCACCTTGACGTCCTGGCTGTCATTGTGTCCGACCTGACCCGAGCCCGAAAGCCAGACCCGGAAGAGTGACCCGACCCGAACCCGACACATTTCGTTGGACCCAGTCGTGTTCGGGTCGGGTAGTCATGCTCTCAGAGGGAGGGAGGCAGGTTACTGGTATAGATATGCTGATAACACCCTCTCCACCTCTACTACCTCTCTCAACCCCCTCCACTATCTGAAGGTGACAAGCAATGTTGGATTACGGGAGAGGGAGCTGCATAAAAACCTAGAGGAAATATGATATTGGGTGTTGTAGAGATGGAGGAGATTCAAGGGATAGGAAGTGGTGAGGTCACGAAGCGATTTAAATACAGGGGTGATGTTGAGGGACTGGGGGTCAATAAGCGTTAACAAGGACAGGAGTGATAGGTGAGTGAGAACTGGTACGCACTGCAGAGTTTTAGCAAGTTTTTAAGCAGGGGTAAAGATGGGCAATGTTATCGTAGTGAAATATTCAGTGTGTGTGTGTGAGAGAGAGAGAGAGGGGGCAGTGTGTGTGTGAGAGAGAGAGAGAGAGGGGGCAGTGTGTGTGTGAGAGAGAGAGAGAGAGGGGGCAGTGTGTGTGTGAGAGAGAGAGAGAGAGGGGGCAGTGTGTGTGTGAGAGAGAGAGAGAGAGGGGGCAGTGTGTGTGTGAGAGAGAGAGGGGGCAGTGTGTGTGTGTGTGAGAGAGAGAGGGGGCAGTGTGTGTGTGTGTGAGAGAGAGAGGGGGCAGTGTGTGTGTGTGTGAGAGAGAGAGAGAGGGGGCAGTGTGTGCGTGTGAGAGAGAGAGAGGGGGCAGTGTGTGCGTGTGAGAGAGAGAGAGGGGGCAGTGTGTGCGTGTGAGAGGGAGAGAGGGGGCAGTGTGTGTGAGAGGGAGCGGACAGTGCAGTGTGTGAGAGAGGGAGAGGGGGGCAGTGTGTGTGTGTGTGAGGGAGAGGGGGGCAGTGTGTGAGGGGGAGGGGGGCTGTGTGTGTGTGTGAGGGAGAGGGGGGCTGAGTGTGTGTGTGTGTGTGTGAGGGAGAGGGGGGCTGTGTGTGTGTGTGTGTGTGAGGGAGAGGGGGGCAGTGTGTGTGTGAGGGAGAGGGGGGCAGTGTGTGAGGGAGAGGGGGGCAGTGTGTGAGGGAGAGGGGGGCAGTGTGAGAGGGAGAGGAGGGCAGTGAAAGAGAGAGAGGGAGAGAGCAGTGAGAGGGCAAAGAGAGAGGTGGCAGAGAGAGGGAGAGGGCAGAGAGGGAGGGAGAGGGCAGTGACAGAGAGAAAGTGTGAGAGCGAGAGGGCAATGTGAGAGAGAGCAAGAGAGAGGGTGGTCACAGAGGGAGGGGACTGGGTGGGGTGCACAGAGAGAGTGAGAGAGAGGGGGGAGACACACTGAGAAAGCAATCAAGATCACTCCTGACAGATGGACATCTATCTGGAATACTCTGCATCACTATAACAAGTGTGCAGACAGACATTGAATACCTGTACAAGCAGAAAAAATGCCAGGTATCTTACTAAATTAGTGTCCAACATAGTGATGAGAAAGTACATCAATATACTATTCGTCTCATTTAAAGGTTCTTCACAAAAATGCATATTTATTGTTGTTCTGATTAATATTAAGATAAATCTTTAATGCCTTTATCTTTGTATTTTGTAAAGTGGCCCTCCATGTGAAAATGTTGGACACCCCTGACCCCTGCTCCAAGCCTTTCACCTTGTGCTTTAAAATAACCTAGCAGCTAGGTTAATTTGAAACACAAGTTTAAAGGCTTGTGTTATGTAAACTCATTTTAAAATGGCAAAAGTCACTTCGGGAATGTCATGATTTCTATGCTATGGCACTCATAACTTTCACTTGGGTCACAATCTCAGTGACATATTGCTGGATGTGGCTGGACTTTTACTTCTATATAAATGTTGCAATTCTGCTGCTATCCATTTGTAATCACATTGTCCCAGAACTTGTGTTGAGGGGAAAAAAGGCAACAAAATCCAAGGAATCTTCAGAGGTCAGCACTGTAACTTCCTCATGAATACCAGAATATGGTATAATGGGGCTGAGTGATGTTGGCAAAAACAGGATGCTGCTGCCCTATATACTATGGTCAGTAAATACAATGTTTCGGATAGCTTTAATAAACCTTAATCTATAATGAAATGTCTGCGATTACTTAACAAAATCTATGCTGCATTTGCAGTTTTAGAAACTGTCTGGGAAGACATAGTAAAAATTTATGATGTTTCAATGACCATGTGAGAAACAGTCACTAACTTTTTTTTCCTGCAAATTGGATTAAAGGACAAGTTTTACAAGTATGCCAAAGATCAGTAATGAGCGCAGATAACCTGAGTGGTGAATGCCATTTGAAAGTTGTCTATATTATATAATTACTTAACGTTAAAATGCACCTTTGCTGACAGGTAAGAGATTTGGCTTGGACATAAATTGGTTAGTCTGGAGTGCAATCTTACAATTAGTGACTAAGTATTTTGTAACTGAATAATACATGCAGTAATCACTCAACTTTTAGTAGAGAAGTTTTCTGTTAATAATTATCTTGTCAGAGCTTAATCAGAATTGACAGTGATAGACTGAGATTTCGACGGAAGTGAATTTAAGAGAATCACTTTATTGGAGGAACTGAAGGGCTCTCTTTATTTCTAAATGTGTTTGTCTAATTTTTTCACTAACTTTGTTGAGTAAATGACATTTTGTCCATGAGAGATTCTGTTGTTCCTGTATTTTCAAATTCAGGATCTCGTTTAACAGCCTGTCAAGATGAATAAACTAGTCTTGGCTATCTACCGTTAATCTCTCTGTCCCTTCCTGGCCCTCTCTGCTTTTCTGTTTTACATGACTCTTCTGAAATGCTAATTGCTCTATCCTATAAAATTCTCCTGATTTGGAAATCACTGCCCTTTTGTTTGCTTCCCTGTCTTCAGACACATATTAGAAACAGGTGGAGAAGTTGCACAAACATTGACCATCATGGGTTAAATTGTCTTATGATGATAGCGTTGTGAAAAGTGGTCCGTCTTCCTATTTTTGATGTTTCTACTGCCTGATCTTAATAACCACCATAACAATCCTCTCCTTGAGTTTCTTGGTTTATTGGGTGAATTTGCACTCCTAACACAGTGTGAATCCACAGAGGTCATCTGATAAGGTCCATCGACCACCCCGTGACATGGTATAGCTAGCTCTATTCTGTCAACAAAAGTAAGTCGCTTTGGCGTTGCATACTATTTTGCTTGCTAGCTAGCTAATACAGCTGTGCTGCTCTCCTGTGATGTTTATATGCATATCTACTTTACTTGTAGGGAGAAATGTTTTTTAAATCAGACTGTATTTTGATGTCATTAGATTGGCTATATACTTTATATGCAGATTAATTACTCTATGTCCATGGCTGAGTTAATAATTTTGTCAGATATCCATGATGCAACATGTCTGTGTCTATCCCTGTGTTAAAATGATTTCTAAGCTCCAAAGAGATTCTGAGCAAGATGCTGCAGAAGTCTTTCCATTTTGTATTCCCTGTATTATACTTGCAAGTCTGTCCTTGTACAATCTGTGCATATAATTCTGTTTCTTTTTCTGATTATAGCAATGTTCTTTTTTTCTGTTTAGGTTTTTTTTTCCAAACTGTAGAATATTTCACGTTTTACTGTTTCATTTTATCTTCAGGGATACATCTGGACAGGGCAGATTCTGCACCATTTTCCGTTCCTACTCTCGAGGAGCCCAGGTAAAAAAAAAAGACTATACTAAACTAAAATATGCATTATTTAACATGTTTTCACAAGCCGGTCATGAAGGTAGTCCTTTTATCTACTGAAAGAATGTACTTCTAGACATCTACAAGCATTGCATAAATAATTAATTTTGAACTCTGAAGTAGAAGAACAGATAGTAATTTCTAAGAAATAAACCAATTCACATAAGGTGGTTAGGCCCTTCCTGTGACGAGTAATTACTCTATGCAAATCTGCTGTCAATGCACTCCGAATAAAATGTTTACTTTTTTAAGAAAGGCTTGTTTTTTAAATTTTGGGCTGGGTGTGTCATAATTTATGTGACACTCTTGGGTTTGGCATACGAATCTGGAATGTCCTGTATGTGTTTACTGTGCATGGATCGCTCTTCCTATTAAATGAAGAGCAATATAGATTCACAGAAATTAGTCCTTCGTGGCTTTGGCTTATCAATAAGTAATAGCCTATTATTGCCAGCTGAGCTTGAACATAGTGCAATGATGTAAATTTCAATTAAAATGGGAGAATACAGGTTCATTTTGTCACCATTTCTTCAGTGAGCTATAAGGTTTACGGTGTAGTTGCTACATACAAAGCAATATCAGTCTGCAATAATTGGTTCATTGAAGATTTCATGCAGCTATTCATGAAGTAACTTCATTAAATGTAACCTGACAATAGTCCAATAGAAAACACAGATGTTTGTTTGAAAAAAAAAATTGCTATCTTGATCTTGTTTCTTTTCAGAAGGAATATATTTTTGTTATAGTATTCGTTAGCTACATTTGTGGCTCCTCTGTTCCCTATTACTTAGTTTGCAATTTATAAATCAAATACTGATTTCTTAGTGGTATACAGCACTGCCACAGGTAATAGAGTTGTTTCAGTGTCTCATGAGGTCAGCTTGCACACATGTACTGATGACACGCAGCTCTAATTCACCAGCACTTCCCATGACCCTTCACTGCTGTCAGATAGCTTGTTGGAGTCATGTATTAGAGTCACAGCTTCCTCAAGCTCCATTCTGGAAGCACTGAAGACATTAGCTTAAGCCCCTGTCACAAACTCCACCCATTTCTCACTAACTGTGTGAGTACTACATTGTTGGAGTGCTGTCTTTTGGATGAGGTGTTAAACCGAGACTCCAAATCCTTGTCCAGTTGAGTGTAAAGGATCCCATGGGACTATTAAAAGGTGAGTAGGGGAGTACTTGAGGCCAAAATTATTCCCAATTCTGACCACCTGACTGTACCCTTGATTTTCATCAATCCACCATTGCAACCATGCCTTCAGCTGCCCAGGCCACAAGCTCTGGAATTCTCTCCCTAAAGCTGTCTGCCTGTCTCCTCTCACCTTTTTAAGTTGCTACTTTAAAACCTACCTCATTGACCAAGCTTTTGGTCACCTGCCATAATATCTTTTCATATGGCTCATGGCTAAGGGTCAAACTTTTTCTTATGACTCATGTGAAGCACCTCCTGATGTTTTTACTACATTTAAAGTTGCTATATAAATGCAATTTTTTGTTTTATTGCTGTATTGATTTTTTTGTTTATGACTCCAGATTTTGGATGTTTGGTCGCCTCATGTCCAACTTCACTACTGTTCAATATATTCATAAATGTGTTTTATGCGATCTATTCTGGTCACTACACAATAACTCAGGCATGTTCTCAATTTTTCATCCTTGGTAGCTGGGATTGGGATGGGTGGAAAGAGAAAGTATTTAATGTTAAAATGGAACCTAATATAGATAGCAGAGAGGTTTTGTTAAAGACTTAGAATCAGGTCATGATGTATGCAGTGTGAATTCTTTTTTTATTTATGGTTTCTCCCACATAGACTTCTCAATTTCTTTTTATAATTGCCTGGTTTAACTCCAGAGGAAAGTCTGAGATGCCCTAGTTAGGGCTGTCTTATTTAATTTAGGCTAATAGTGTGTGAAGTGCTGAAAACTTTAGATATTTGTGTACTCAATTACTAACTTAAATTGCTAAAGATTACATTATATTTTTAGAGTTGATACGGTATTTTGTCAGATTGCGCAAGTGCTGTTTTAAAGTACTAAATATTGTACTCTGGTGCAAACATTCTGTTCTTCCAGACTAAAGATGGCAATAGTGGTCGAGAAGATATCAGCCTTAGCTCAATGGTAGCATGCTTGCCTTTGATTCAGAAAGCTATGGGTTCAAGTCTCACTCTAGAGGAAATGTTGCACTGTCAGAAATGCTATCATTTGGATGAAATGTTAAACCAAGGTCCTATCTTCCCTTGCAGGTAGATGTAAACGATCCCATGACACTTTTTGAATAAGAGCATGGGAGTAATCCTGGTGTTCAGGCCAATATTTATCCCTCAAACAACATTGCTAAAATAGATTATCTGGTCATTTGTCTCATTGCTTTGCGTGGGATCTTGTGCATAAATTGTCTGCCATGTTTCCCTTCATTGCATTTACGCTATAATTTTTTAAAAAAACATTGTATTGGCTGTAAAACGCTTTGTGATGTCCTGAGTTTGTGAAAGATACTACATAAATGCAAATTACTTCCTTACTCTTCTGCCCCCAACCAAGGGACCCCTTCAGTCTCCTGAGCACATTTTTAAAACTTATACAGGTTTAAATATTTAGAGACTGCAAGTGCTGTGCTCTCACCCAGGATGTTTACACTCTAACCCTTGGGACAGGAGGTCTGCGTGTGCGCATAGTCATTTGGTAGTACAGAACTTGAGTATTGCTGAGAAAAGAGACATGCTGTTGAAGCTTTTCATCTTGCACTCATCAGGACTGACGCAAGAATGCCAAATTTCAAAGGGAGCAACGATTTATACGACATGAGAAAAGGGTGCTAATTGTTTGGAAAGTTGACTCTGATTGATCAAGACGTTGCCATGGAAGATACACCAGGGAACTATTGTCCCCTATGCTTTTGTTTATTTCAAAAAAGGTGCAATGCCTGGATATGTTCCTTTTTGCCTGCAGAGGACAGGTTCCTGCGTATGAATATAGTAGCTTCTAGCAAGCGTGAGTGAGCCACGTTGCTCACAAAGCTTCAACAGCATGTCTCAATACACACACACACATACGCACACATGTAGAACTGTGTCCTGAACATGAGAATTTCAGTTGGATCGAGACAGTAATTGGTTTCAGATTTATAGCTGCAGTATAAGTTAATCAAGTTGAGCACACAGACCAGTTTATAGTGTGCACTATTATACTACACAAAACTGTCAACAATGCAGCAATAATTGGCACCTCTCTTGGAGGGAGAAGGATATGAGTAAAATAGTTGTCACACAGATGCAGTAAGGAGTATTATTTTGAGTTTGGAGTTAAGATGCATTATGGTCACTGCAGACAGACAACCTACACACTGTGGAAAAAAAAATAGGAACAAATATTTCATATATTACCTTCCTGGCCCTGATGTGCAGAAAGTCACCAAACAAAATTAGCCATTTTTGTAAGTGATCTTGCAAATTGAAACTGAATTTTAACCTGAACTTAAAGGGCTGAAACCTTTAGATGCTCGTGCATTGAACTACTAACCTAAATCGCTAAACATCAGATTAAATTTGCACAACGTTGAAACATTATTTCATCTGATAGAATAAGTTATATTTCAAAGTAGCTGATATTATAATCTAGTTGTCGCAAACGTCCCATGATCCAAGCTAAAGATGCCTATTTTGGTGGAGATGCTGCATATTCCCGTGGATTTGTAACAATGAGTTTGATTGTAATTTATTTACTCATCCTTAAATCAAGTTGTCACAAAATATGTGAATTTTGTACTTTTTTTGTGGTAGTGGCTGTCTTACACAAACATAGTTTAGCTTTCATTCACTGATTATGTGATAAATTGGATAGAATACTTTTTTAGAAGGATGAAAAGCCATGTAACAAAGTGAAAATATTGATATTGTCTCATGAGAACCCAGGAATTTAAACTCATTTCCAAAATAGTTTGTGGTATAAACTGAAATTAATATATATGGGTAGATGAAGAGCGCTTTGTCACACTGGCAGGCTTATTGATTTAAAGTTTATGAATCAAATCATGGCCCCCAGATATTAACATAAGGGAGATGTAGCAGCTATATTTTTATTGTTCAAGTCTTGGGTAAATTGAATGTCTGTTGACGGAAATTGTGATTAATAGCATTATTCATGTGTGCAGTGATTACACACTGCCTGGTCTGATGTTGATGGTTTCAACCAAGAATTTTCAGAGAGTCAGGTAATGACACCAACATGAAGGAGAGTATTAACCTTAAATTAATGGATGTTTGTAACAGTTTCTAATGAAATTGCCTGTGTCTTTGCCTATAAATTAGATTCCTTAAGTGTTTGAAATGTTTGTATTGTGTTTGTAAATCTTGGTGCTTTTATCAATTGAGCCAGTGTTTCTTTGCCATTTTAAATTACATTTTATGCGGAGCACTGCAAAATACAATGTGCACAGAATTCTAATATATTAGCAGTGTATTTTGTTAGTCCATCGCCCACATAGTGCATCTTAAATATATTTTTACCTGCTCCAAAGAAAAGAAATTCAGCCTGTCTCTATTTTTAAACAGTATTTTGCATTCCATTTTAGGAAATATTTGACAACAGATGTAGTAAACCATGAGGTAACAGACTTCAGGAGGACATAGACTGGTAAAATGAGCAGACACTTGGCAGATGACATTTAATACAGAGAAGTGTGAAGTAAGACATTTTGGGCGGAAGAATGAGGAGAGGAAATGAGAACTAAAGGGTGCAATGTTAAAGTGGGTGCAGGAACAGAGAGACCTGTAGGTATATGAAGGAGCAGAACAAGTTGAGAAGGCTGTTTTTTAAAAAAGTGGGATCCTTGGCTTTATTAATAGAGTACAAAAGCAAAGATGTTGTGCGAAGCCTTTATAAAACACTGGTTAGGCCTCAGCTGGAGTATTGTATTCAGTTCGAGGCACCACACTTGAGAGAAGATATCAAGGCCTTTGAGAAGGTGCAGAAGAGGTTCACAAGAATGGTACCAGGGATGAGGGACTTCAATTATGTTGAGAGGCCGGAAAAGCTTGTGTTGCTTTCCTTCGGGCAGAGAAAGTTTGAGGAGATTTGAGGGGTTCAAAATCATGAAGGGTTTTGATAGAGTAAATGAGGAGGAACCATTTCCAATAGTAGGAGGATCCGTAACCAGAGGATAAAAGCAAAATACTGCAGATGTTGGAAATCTGAGAAAAAAAAAAGTGCTGGAAATACTCAGCAGGTCTGGCAGCATCATTGGAGAGAGAAGCAGAGTTAATGTTTCAGGTCAGTGACCTTTCATCAGAACTGTCAAAGGTTAGAAATGTAATAGATTTTAAGCAAATAAAGCGGGGGTGGGGGAAAAAAATAACAAAAGGGAAAGTGTTGATAGGACAGAGGACCGGAGAGATTAACTGACAGGGAGGTCATGAGGCAAAGAGTGTGCTTATGGTGTGGTGAAAGACAAAGCGTTCGTGCAGAGAGGGTGTTAAATGACAGAATAATGAACAGCCCTAGCCAAAAGCACAAACATGAAAAAAAAATGTGGGCAGGCACATGGCTAAAAAAAAGAATGATGAAACAAACGAAACTAAAATTAAAAATAAATAAGGGCCAGTCATTCTCTGAAATTATTGAACTCAATGTTCAGTCTGGTCAACTGTAGCGTGCCTAATCGGTAAATGAGGTGCTGTTCCTCGAGCTTGCATTATTACACCTCCTGCAATTGGAAGGGAAGGGGACGAGCTGTCGGGGGTAATGGAGGAGTGGACCAGGATGTTGTAGGGGGAACGTCGTTGTGAAGGGATCGTTCCCTCCGCAACACTCCATTAATCCCGACATCTCATCCCCTTCCCACAGCACCTTCCCTTCCAGTCACAGGAGGTGTAATACCTGCCCTTTTACCTCCTCTCTTCTCATTATCCAGGGCCCAAAACACTCTTTTCAGGTGAAGCAGCGATTTACTTGTACTTTCAATTTAGTATACTGTATTCACTGCTAACAATGCGGTCTCCTCTACATTGGGGAGACCAAACGCAGATTGAGTGACCGATTTGCGGAACACCTCCGCTCAGTCCGAAAACATGACCCTGAGCTTCCTATCGCTTGCCATTTCAACACACCCCGCCTGCTCTCCTGCCCACATCTCTGTCCTGGGCTTGCTGCAGTGTTCCAGTGAACATCAACGCGAGCTCGAGGAACAGCGCCTCATTTACCGATTAGGCACGCTACAGCTGACTGGACTGAACATTGAGTTCAATAATTTCAGAGAATGACTGGCCCATTTTTATTTTTTTTAAATTTTATTTTAGTTTGTTATTTTTTTACCATGTGCCTGCCTACTTTTTTTTTTCATGTTTGTCCTTTTGGCTAGGGCTGTTCATTCTGTCATTTAACACCCTCTCTGCATGAATGCTTTGTCTTTCAACACACCTTTAGCACACCCTTTGCCCCATGACCTCCTTGTCAATTAATTTCTCGGCCCTCTGTGCTTTCAACACCTCCCCTTTTGTTCTCTTTTCCCCCACCCCTGCTTTATTTGCATAAAACCTATTACATTTCTAACCTTTGCCAGTTCTGATGAAAGGTCACTGACCTGAAACGTTAACTCTGCTTCTCTCTCCATAGATAATGCCAGGCCTGCTGAGTATTTCCAGTAACCAGAGGACACTGGTTTAGGGTGATTGGCAAAAGAATCAATGGTGACATGAGGAAACACTTTTTTTATGCAGTGAGTTGTTATGATCTGGAATGCACTGCCTGAAAGGGTGATGGAAGTAGATTCAATAGTAACGTTTGAAAGCAAATTGAATAAATATTTGAAGGAAAAATTTACAGGAATATAGGAAAAGAGAAGTGGAGTAGGACTAATTGGATTACTCTACTGAAGAGCCGGCATAGGCACCATGGATTGATTGGCCTTCTTCCATGCTTTATCATTTTATGGTTCTAACATTAGCAAGGACCAAATGCAGAACATTGCTCCTTTTTTATTACTTTTCTCATTCATGCAAAATACAATGCGTTCTTACAGCCAGAATAATTTGTGTGCTCTTGGTCATTGTTATTATTTTTGCCATATTAGCTATTCAGAGGCATAATTTGGATTGCACAGGCTAGAAAATGTGTGTTTTTCTTTGTTTTGGGCTTGGATGGGATACCTGTGTTGTCTTGCTGCTCCGTCTAGCAGCCGGGCTAAGAACTGTGACAAGCAAGTATGAATGACCAGCACCAGGGAGAATAAAGATAGAATCCTATTGCATGGCACCTATATTTCATGGATTGTTTAATTTGCTTGCATATGTGGAAAGAGTTGAGAAAGAAACTGTAAACGAATT
Organism: Heterodontus francisci; assembly: GCF_036365525.1. Taxonomy (NCBI): domain Eukaryota; kingdom Metazoa; phylum Chordata; class Chondrichthyes; order Heterodontiformes; family Heterodontidae; genus Heterodontus; species Heterodontus francisci. The sequence goes on along the minus strand of NC_090396.1, from coordinate 33,011,061 downwards.
TAAAAGGGACTATTAATAAGAGATAAAAATATATGGCAAAACAAAGAACCTGGTTGGGAGTTGAGCCACTGGGCGATTTCATATCATAATTTCTCTATCACGAGGGACAAAGTATTTGACAAACTAATGGGACTAAAGGCAGACAAGTTGCCAGGACCTGATGGCCTGCATCCAAGGGTTTTAAAGGAAGTGGCTGCAGAGAGAGTGGAGGCATTGGTCGAAATACTCCAGAACTCACTGGATTCCGGGAGGGTCCCAGCGAATTGGAAAACCGCTAATGTGATGCCCCTGTTCAAGAAGAGAGGGGGACAAAAAGCAGGAAACTATAGGCCAGTCAGCCTAACATCGGTCGTTGGTAAAATGCTACAGTCCATTATTAAGGAAGAAATAGCAGAACATTTAGAAAAGCTTAATGCAATCAAACAGAGTGAACATGGTTTTGTGAAAGGGAAATCATGTTTGACAAATTTGCTTGAGTTCTTTGAGGATATAACAAGCAGAGTTGTTAAAGGGGAACCAGTAGATGTAGTGTATTTGGATTTCCAGAAGGCATTCGATAAGGTGCCACATAAAAGATTATTGCACAAGATAGGAGCTCACGGTATTGAGGGTAATGTAATGGCATGGATTGAGGATTGGTTAACTCACAGAAGACAGAGAGTCAGGATTAATGGGTCTTTTTCAGGTTGGAAAGACGTAACTAGTGGAGTGCCACAAGGATCAGTCCTAGGGTCTCAATTATTTACGATCAATATTAATGACTTGGAGGAGGGGGCAGAGTGTAATATATCCAAATTTGCTGACAATACAAAAATAGGTGGGAGGGCATGTTGTGATGAGGACATAAGGAATCTGCAAGGCGATATAGATAGATTGAGTGAGTGGACAAAAACTTGGCAGATGGAGTTTAATGTAGGAAAGTGTGAGGTCATGCACTTTGGTAGGAAGAATCAAAAGGCAGACTATTATTTAATGGAGAGAGTCTCCAAAAAAGGTGCAGCACAGAGGGATCTGGGTGTTCTTGTGGATGAAACGTTAGCATGCAGGTGCAGCAAAAATTTAAGAAGGCAAATGGAATTTTGGCCTTTATTGCGACGCGGTTGGAGTTTAAAAGTAGGGAAGTCTTGTTACAACTGTACATGGCGTTGGTGAGGCCGCACCTGGAGTACTGTGGGGAGTTCTGGTCCCCGTATTTAAGAAATGATATATTGGCATTGGAAGCAGTTCAAAAGAGATTCACTAGGCTGATTCCTGGGATGAAGGGGTTGACTTATCAAGAACGGCTAAACAGGTTAGGCTTTTATTCATCAGAGTTTAGAAGAATGAGGGGTGATCTTTTTGAAAAGTACAAGATTCTGAGTGGGCTTGACGGGGTAGATGTTGAGAAGATGTTTCCACTAGTGGTGGAATCTCGAACTAGGGGACATAGTTACAGAATAAGGGGACACTCATTTAAAACTGAGATATGAAGGAATTTCCTCTTGTGAATGTCTGGAATTCTCTACCCCAGAGAGTTGTGGAGGCTAGACCACTGGAAGTATTTAAAGAGGAGGTAGATAAATCTTTGAAATATCGGGGAGTTGAGGGCTATGAGGAGCTATCACGAAAGAGGAGTTGAGGTCTGGGGCAGATCTGCCATGATATTGAATGGCGGGGCAGGCTTGAGGGGCTGAATGGCCTAATCCAGCTCCTATTTCCTATGTTATTATGTTCATATGTTGATGAAATATGATTAAAGATGATTGCTGATACCTCTGCCAATAGACACATTCATTGTAAAATTATTACATTGTTGTCAAGCAACAACAAATCTCAAAAGGGGTTTCTGTACTAAAAGGCAGATACACAAGTAATTCGATATTTAATTTGCGTATATTTGCAGTTGAGGACATAATAAAGATATTGAGAAAGGAAACGAGAAAGTAATAAAAACAAGTGCTGTTAATAAGGAATAACAGTATAGCTAAGGCAAAGGAGTTTGAGAAGCAGGAAGAAACAAAAGAATAGAAAGGTGGAAAGTTAAAACCAGTAAAAGGAGTAATGAATAGGAAAAAGATCTGTGAAAGAAGGTATGGGAGTACATTTCTAAGTGAAAAAGGATAGGCACTGATAGCCGGAAAGTTAAGAGAATGTCTTGTTGTAAAATTTTCTTTGGTGAATTGCAAGACATTTAGTAAACAACTGAATTTATACAAGCTTTCTTTGAAATTCATAGGGTGTGATCTTGGTCTACGATATTACAAATCGCTGGTCATTTGATGGTATCGACAGATGGATCAAGGAGATAGATGAGGTAAGGTACATTTCAAATCTAGTGGTTTGTGAGTGATGGTGACTGACTCGGTGCCGAGGTAGAAGGGAGTCCATGTTATTGGAATTTCTGTTGGAGACAAATTAGTCTGTTTCTGTTCTGATTTAAATTGTAAAAGGCAATTTGTGATTTTTAACAATATTTTCATGGTGCATTAAACTGTAATACAGAAGTTATTGTTGTGCTGGATTAGTTCAAATAGGATTCTATTAGTAAAGTAATGTATTGGTGAAAAAAAGAAATTGAAAGACAAGCTAATAGAAAAGGAAGGTGAATGACAATAGTAGTAATGCTGACAACAGATTAGTTAACCTGTACTGTGATATATTTTGTGTTGGGTATTTGTGAAACTTGATTCCACCAGCACCACTTGGCTCCAGACCTCAGTGCACCCTTGGTCCTTAAATGGACAGAAGAGCTGAGTTCCAGAGGTGAGGTGTGAGTGACTGTCCTTGACATCAAGGCAGCATTTGACCATGTGTGGCATTTTTTGTTTCATTCATGGGATGTGGGCGACGCTGGCCAGGCCAGCATTTATTGCCCATCCCTAATTACCCTTGAGAAGGTGGTGGTGAGCTGCCGCCTTGAACCACTGCAGTCCATTTGGGGTAGGTATACCCACAGCGCTGTTGGGAAGGGAGTTCCAGGATTTTGACCCAGCGACAGTGAAGGAATGGTGATATAGTTCCAAGTCAGGATGGCGTGTGACTTGGAGGGGAACTTGCAGGTGGTGGTGTTCCCATGTATTTGCTGCCCTTGTCCTTCTTGTTGGTAGAGGTCACTGGTTTGGAAGGTGCTGTCTAAGGAGCCTTGGTGTATCCTGTAGATGGTACACACTGCTGCCACTGTGCGTTGATGGTGGAGGGAGTGCATGTTTGTAGATGGGGTGCCAATCAAGCGGGCTGCTTTGTCCTGGATGGTGTCGAGCTTCTTGAGTGTTGTTGGTGCTGCACCCATCCAGGCAAGTGGAGAGTATTCCATCACACTCCTGATTTGTGCCTTGTAGATGGTGGACAGGGTTTGGGGAGTCAGGAGGTGAGTTACCCGCCTCAGGATTCCTAATCTCTGACCTGCTCTTGTAGCCACGGTATTTATATGGCTCCTCCAGTTCAGTTTCTGGTCAATGGTAGCCCCTAGGATGTTGATAGTGGGGGATTCAGCGATGGTAATGCTGTTGAATGTCAAGGGGAGATGGTTGGATTCTCTCTTGTTGGAGATGGTCATTGCCTGGCACTTGTGTGGTGCAAATGTTACTTGCCACTTATCAGCCCAAGCCTGGATATTGTCCAGGTCTTGCTGCATTTCTACACGTACTGCTTCAGTATCTGAGGAGTCACAAATGTTGCTGAACATTGTGCAATCATCAGCGAACATCCCCACATCTGACCTTATGATTGAAGGAAGGTCATTGATGAAGCAGCTGAAGATGGTTGGGCCTAGGACACTACCCTGAGGAACTCCTGCAGTGATGTCCTGGAGCTCATATGATTGACCTCCAACAACCACAACCATCTTCCTTTGTGCTAGGTATGACTCCAGCCAGCGGAGGGTTTTCACCCTGATTCCCATTGACCTCAGTTTTGCTAGGGCTCCTTGATGCCATACTCGGTCAAATGCTGCCTTGATGTCAAGGGCAGTCACTCTCACCTCACCTCTTGAGTTCAGCTCTTTTGTCCATGTTTGAACCAAGGCTGTAATGAGGTCAAGAGCTGAGTGGCCCTGGCGGAACCCAAACTGAGCGTCACTGAGCAGGTTATTGCTGAGCAAGTGCTGCTTGATGGCACTGTTGATGACACCTTCCATCAGTTTATTGATGATTGAGAGTAGGCTGATGGGGCGGTAATTGGCCGGGTTGGACTTGTCCTGCTGTTTGTGTACAGGACATACCTGGGCAATTTTCCACATTGCAGGATAGATGCCAGTGTTGTAGCTGTACTGGAACAGCTTGGCTAGGGGCGCAGCAAGTTCTGGAGCACAGGTCTTCAGTACTATTGCCGGAATATTGTCAGGGCCCATAGTTTTTGCAGTATCCAGTGCCTTCAGTCGTTTTTTGATATCACGCAGAGTGAATCGAATTGGCTGAAGTCTGGCATCTGTGATGCTGGTGCTTCAGGAGGAGGCCGAGATGGATCATCAACTCGGCACTTCTGGCTGAAGATTGTTCCAAAAGCTTCAGCTTTATCTTTCGCACTGATGTGCTGGGCTGCCCCATCATTGAGGATGGGGATATTTGTGCAGCCACCTCCTCCAGTTAGTTGTTTAATTGTCCACCACCATTCACGGCTGGATGTGGCAGGACTGCAGAGCTTAGATCTGATCCGTTGGTTATGGGATCGCTTAGCTCTGTCTATCATGCTGCTTATGCAGTTTGGCACACAGATAGTCCTGTGTTGTAGCTTCACCAGGTTGACACCTCATTTTGAGGTATGCCTGGTGCTGCTCCTGGCATGCCCTCCTGCACTCTTCATTGAACCAGGGTTGGTCTCCTGGCTTGATGGTAATGGTAGAGTGGGGGATATGCCGGGCCATGAGGTTACAGATTGTGGTTGAGTACAATTCTGCTGCTGCTGATGGCCCACAGCGCCTCATGGATGCCCAGTTTTGCATTGCTAGATGTGTTTGAAATCATTTAGCACGGTGATAGTGCCACACAACACGATGGACGGTATCCTTAATGTGAAGGCGGGAATCCGTCTCCACAGGGACTGTGCAGTGGTCACACCTACCAATACAGTCATGGACAGAAGCATTTGCAGCAGGCAGATTGGTGAGGATGAGGTCTAGTATGTTTTTCCCTCTTGATTCCCCCACCACCTGCCGCAGACCCAGTCTAGCAGCTATGTCCTTTCGGACTCGGCCAGCTCGGTCAGTAGTGGTGCTACCGAGCCACTCTTGGTGATGGACATTGAAGTCCCCCACCCAGAGTACATTTTGTGCCCTTGCCACCCTCAGTGCACCCTCCAAGTGGTGTTCAACATGGTGGAGTACTGAGTCATCAGCTGAGGGAGGGTGGTAGGTGGTAATCAGTAGGAGGTTACCTTGCCCATGTTTGACCTCATGCCATGAGACTTCATGGGGTCTGGAGTCCATGTTGAGGACTCCCAGGACAACTCCCTCCCTACTGTATACCACTGTGCCACCACCTCTGGTGGGTCTGTCCTGCCGGTGGGACAGGACATACCTGGGGATGGTGATGCCAGTGTCTGGGACATTGTCTGTAAGGTATGATTCTGTGAGTATGACTGTGTCAGGCTGTTGCTTGACTAATCTGTGGGACAGCTCTCCCAAGTTTGGCACAAACCCCCAGATGTTAGTAAGGAGGACTTTGCAGGGTCGACAGGGCTGGGTTTGCCGTTGTCGTTTCCGGTGCCTAGTTCGATGCCGGGTGGTCCGTCCGGTTTCATTCCTTTTTATTGACTTTGTAGCTACAACTGAGTGGCATGCCGGGCCATTTCAGAGGGCATGTAAGAGTTAACCACATTGCTGTGGGTCTGGAGTCACATGTAAGGACAGCAGCCCAGGTAAGGATGGCAGATTTCCTTCCCTAAAGGACATTAGTGAACCAGATGGGTTTTTACAACAATTGACAATGGTTTCATGGCCATCATTAGACTAGCTTTTAATTCCAGATTTATTAATTAAATTCTAATTCCACCTTCTGCAGTGGTGGGATTCGAACCCATGTCCCCAGAGAAATACCCTGTGTCTCTGGGTTATTAGTCCAGTGATAATACCACTATGCCACCGCCTACCCATGAAAGAGCCCTGGTAAAATTGAAAAAGAAATCCACTGACTGGAGTCAGACTTAGCACAAAGGAAGATGGTTGTGGTTTTTAAAAATTCTTTCATGGGATGTGGGCGTCGCTGGCAAGGCCAGCATTTATTTCCCATCCCTAATTGCCCGTGAACTGAGTGGCTTGCCAGGCTATTTCAAAGGGCATTTAAGAGTCAATGATATTGCTGTGGGTCTGGAGTCGCATGTAGGTCAGATCAGGTAAAGATGGCAGATTTCCTTCCGTAAAGGACATTAGTGAACCAGATGTCAATTGTTGTAAAAACACAATGGTTTCATGATCACCATGAAACTAGCTTTTTAATTCCAGGTTTCTTAATTGAAGTCAAATTTCACCATCTGCCATGGTGAGATTTGAACCCATGTCCCCAGAGTTTTAACCTGGGCTCTGGATTACTATTCTTGTGTCATTACCACAACATCACTGCCTCCCCTCGATGCTATTCATAACAGCCCTGGACATCGCTGCAGGAGTGTCTCTGGGTGGTGTCCTAGGCCCAACCACCTTCACCCTCTTCATCAGTGACCTTCGCTCCAACCTAAGATCAGAAGAGAGGATGTTTGCTGTTGATTGCATGGTGTTCAGTTCCATTTGTAGTTCTTCAGATAATGAAGCAGTTCATGCTTGCATGCAGCAAGACCTGGACAACATTCAGGCTTGGACTGATAAATGGCAAGTATCATTCATACCACACAAGTGTCAGGCAATGACTATCTCCAACATGAGAGTCTAACCACCTTCCCTTGATATGCAATGGCATTACCATCACCCGAGTGTAGGTAGGTGGTAGGGGGATTAAGGGAAGGTGGGGATGTGAGAGGGTAATGGGATTAATGTAGGATTAGTATAAATGGGTGGTTGATGGTCGGCACAGACTCGGTGGGCCGAAGGGCCTGTTTCAGTGCTGTATCTCTAAATAAAATAAAATAAAAATAAAAATCCTCCACCATCAATATCCTGGGGGGTGGGGGTCACATAACTAAACTTAACTGGATGACCCACATAAATACTGTGGCTACAGCAAGTCAAAGGCTGGTTACTCTGTCATGAGTGACTTCCCAAAGCCTTTCTAAGGCACAAGTCAGGAGTGTGATCCAATACACTCCATTTCCCTACATGAGTGCAGCTCCAATAACACTCAAGGAGCTCGGCACTATCCAAGACAAAGCAGCCTGCTTGATTGGCATCCCATCCACCATCTTAAACATTCACTCCCTCCAGCACCGGTGCACTTTGGCTGCAGTGTGTGCCATCTAAAAGATGCACTGCAGTAACTCGCCAAAGCTTCATGAACAGCATCTCCCAAACCCAAGACATGTATCACCAGAAGGAGAGGACGCATGGGAACAGCACCGCCTGCAAGTTCCCCTCTAAATCTCACACCATCTTGGCTTGGAAACATATTGCCATTCCTTCATTGTCGCTCGGTCAAAATCCTAGAGCTCTGTCCCTGACAATACTGTGGGAGTATCTTCACCACACAGACTGCGGTGGTTAAGAAGGCAGCTCACCATCACCTTTTTGAGGACGATTAGGGATGGGCAATAAATGCTGGCCTTGTCAGTGACACTCCCATCCTGTGAATGAATTTTTTAAAAATTACCTTTGGTAGAGCAGTACAAACATGCTGGTGCATGCAGCGGTAGAACACGGTTGCTGCTGTTTCATCATCAGCATGTTCTTGGCTCTGTTCTGGAGAAGAACCAACAGGAAACTGATCTAATAGGAATTAGTGCACTTTGCTGCAACGTTTTGAGAGTAGGTGTCGAAACAGGTTAACCTCTGATCTTTTCAACAAAGTGCACAGTGTCAGACAACTGAAAAGCAAAGGGTGGGAGGGAATAAAAGGAGAGTTCGTATGTAAAAATAATCCAGCACAGGTGAACTTTAAATTTGTGGGTTTTATTTTAATTAGACATGGGCGTTTCTATTAAAATGACATCCTGCTGATTTTTTTTTTACAATTTTAGAGATTTCTAATTGGCCTGATGTGATTGTGATTTCCTTTGTTCACATCATTGTGTAGTCTAGTGTTTGATTTGTAAAATATTCTTAATCCAATTTTGCTGTTTCTCTCTCTCTCTCTCTCTCTTTCTGTGTATGTCTCTCCCCACTTGCACACCTGCGGACCCCACAAACCCCCTCAAAGCCAACAACTCATATCGCGTTGGTACATGTGTGAGGTAGAACAGTGTCAGCAGCTTTTACTTTCAAGACTGTATAAGGACTCAATAACAGAATTTTCCACACTCATATATGAGATACTGAGACAGAGGGCTGAATTTTCATGTCCCGCCAGGGGCAGAAATGGAGGCGGGCGGGGGCCGAAAATACAGGTGCCATCCAACGTGGTGGTTTCCCATTGCCATTCCTGGCACCAGCGAGTTTCGCTTGGGCGGGTGGTGGCCATCCTGATTCATGAACAGTGCCAGTTAATATTGTTAAAGAGCACTTTAAGGGCCATGTTCTGATTTTGACAGGGGCGCAAAGGCTGCACATGCTGTTTGAGGCAGACACAGTAGGAAACCAGTCATGGCCATCCCAGGGAAATGAGGTGGGCTCTATGAACAGCGCAGAAGGGTCTTGGCCATTGGCACTCAGGTGCCATCGGGAGGTTCAGGGGGTTGTCGCTCTATTGGTATTGCAGGGCTTAGGAGAGGGCAAAGCTTTCAAACACTATTGGGAGCGACCTGAACACAAGGAAGGCAGTAGCTGGCAATGGGGGCACAACTCTTGTATTTTGGATCCAGTGGTGATGAACTACACCCTCCACAGGAAGGGCATCGCCCTGGACATCAGGAGGGCAGAGGAGCGGGACGAGGTGCAAGACGGCAACAGAGGGCATACCCTCAACATAGGATCTACCAGCAAAGAAGGAGCTACTTGAGATGACCGAGAGCCAGTGCCACAGGAGACTGCAACTCTCCAGACAGGCAGAGATTTGTGTCCTTGTTGCCAAAGACCTTGCAGTGTTTATAGAGTCATAGAGTCTACAGCATAGAAACAGGCCCACCGCATCCATGCCGACCACAATGCCTATCTATACTAATCCCACCAGCCTACATTAATTCCATATCCCTCTATGCCTTGCTCATTCAAGTACCTGTCCAGATGCCTCTTAAATGTTGCTACTGTTCCTGCCTCCACCACCTCCTCAGGCAGCTCATTTCAGATACCCACTATTCTTTGTGTGAAAAATTTACCCCTTTGATCCCCTTTAAACCTCCTCCCTCTCACCTTAAGTCTATGCCCTCTAGTTTTAGTCAGCCCTACCATTGGAAACAGACTCCGACTATCTACCCTATCTATGCCTCTTATAATTTTATATACCTCTATCATGTCCCCTCTCAGCCTCCTTCGCCCAAGGAAAACAGACTCAGCCTATCCAATCTGTGTTTATAACTCAAGTCCTCCAAACAAGGCAACATCCTTGTGAATCTTTTCTGCACCCACTCTAGCTTAATCACATCTTTCCTGTAGTGCGGCGACCAGAACGGCACACAGTACTCCAAATGCGCCCTAACCAACGTTATGTACAACTGTAACATGATGTCCCAACTCTTGTACTCAATGCCTCGGCTGATGAAGGCAAGCATGCCATACGCTGCCTTCACCACCCTGTCTACCTGTCTTGCCACTTTCAGGGAACTATGTACTTGCACCCCAAGGTCTCTCTGCTCAAGAACACTCCCCAGGGCCCTGCCATTCACTGTCTATGTCCTACCCTGGTTTAACTTCCCAAAATGCGTCATTTCGCACTTGTCTGTGTTAAATTCCATTTGCCAATCCCTTGCCCGCTTTCCCAGTTGATCTATATCCTGTTGTAACCTTAGACAACCTTCTTCACTGTTCACTATACCACCAATTTTGATGTCATCTGCAAACTTACTAATCATGCCCCCTACATTCACATCCAAGTCATTAATATATATGACAAACAACAGAGGGCCTAGCACCGATCCCTGCGGCACACCACTGGTCACCGGCCTCCAAACTGAATAACAACCCTCCACTACCACCCTCTGCCTCCTATCACCAAGCCAATTTTGTATCCAGTTGGCTAGCTCACCCTGGATCCCATGTGTTTGAACCTTCTGGACCAGCCTACCATGCGGGACCTTGTCAAAGGCCTTGCTAAAGTCCATGTAGACAACCTCCATCGCCCTTCCCTCATCAATCTTCTTGGTCACCTCCTCGAAAAACTCAATCAAATTCGTGAGCCATGATTTCCCACGCACAAAGCCATGCTGACTATCCCTAATCAGACTATGCCTTTCCAAATGCATATAAATCCTGTCTCTCAGAATCCCTTCCAATAACTTTCCCACCACTGATGTAAGGCTCACCGGCCTGTAGTTCCCTGGCTTATCCCTGCTGCCCTTCTTAAATAAAGGCACAAGATTAGCTATCCTCCAGTCTTCCAGTACCTCACCTGTGGCTAACGATGATACAAAAATCTCTGCCAGGGTCCCAGCAATCTCCTCCTTTGCCTCCCGTTTCTCGTCATGTCCTCCCAGTAGCAGTCAAAGTCACAATAACCTTGAACTTCTTGGCTTCTGGCTCCTTCCAAGGATCATCTGCGGACTTTGATGGAATCTCACCAACAGCTACAAACCATTGCAACTTGCAGGTCATTGATGCCCTCTTTGCAAGAGCTGGACGGTACATTCAATTCCAGACAGCCACAGTCTCGCAGACACAGAGGGCAGTTGGTTTTGTCTCCATCGCTGGATTCCCAATTGCTTGCACCCATGTGACCAGCCAGTCAGATTCATCAACTGGAAGAGCTTCCACTCCATCAACATTCAGCAGGTCTGCGACTACAAGGGCTTCCTCCAGGTGTGTGTTTCCTTTCCTGGCAGCTGCCATGACTCTTTTTGATCCTCTGGTAGTACAGGCTGCTGTAGCTCTTGACTCCACCCCCCAAATGCTGTGGATGGATTCTAGGGGACAAGGGATATCCTTGAAGAGATGGCTAGTTACCCCCCTACAAGAGCCAGAGACAGGCACAGAAGCGATTGAGCAGGCCATTAGGCTCCTGAAGATGGGGTTCGGGTGCCTGGTCTGGTTGGGTGTCACCCTGCAATACATTCCTGCAGGGGTTGTTGTGGTTTGCTGCGCCCTCCATAACATGGCTCTCGAGAAATTTGTGGACCTTGAGGAGGGTGAAATTCTGGAAGGACACAACTCATCGGAGGAAGAAGAGGAGTGGGGGCTTATGCAGAACACTGAGGTGCCCCAGCTGCACAGGGAGGTAGGCGAGCCCGGCGTGGGGCTCAATTTGTCTCATCGGGATCATTTCATCTGCACCCCTCTGACCCAGGAGCAACAGCATGGTCTGGAACTTACTCTGAGCTGTCTGTGCTAACACTTCCATTGAACACACAATCTATCGTCTTTGTCATGGAAGTGCTAGTTGCAGGGGCAGCCTCTGTCACTGGGCCCTGTGCACAGATGCTCCCTCTGTCGGAGGGGTAAGGAGGCTGATGATGATGATGGCACCCTCATCCTCCTTGGTGAGTGCCTCAGTCTGTGGCTGGTGCGCTGGATGGCTAGAGGGGAGCATTAGCTGGGGCACAACTGGCATTCTCTCCAGACATTCCTGCACCATCAGCACCACTGAATGCATCCCGTGAATGTTCTTGCAGGCACTCCAAGTGCTGCTGCATGTGGCTATCCATGAGATTGGCCACTCGCTCAATGGAAGAGTTCATGCATTCGAAGCCCTGAGCTATGGTGGTGCTCGTGAGCTGTTTGGACCCCTCCATTCTGCCTTAGGGAACTTTGACATGCAGAAGCACGTCTATTGCTGCTGGTCTAGGTAGAGCCTCCTTTCCTGTGACTCCTGAGGCCCTGCATCTGTGCCCAATCTGTCTTCTATCCTCCTAAGGTGACTGTCCACAGCTGCCTCTGCTTCTGGCACCTCTTCCTGCACAGTAGTGCTGTGCTCATCACCCAGTACCACACTGTCTAGTTGTGCACAAGACCCACCAAGGTGACTGTATCTGCGCTGATGTAAGGTGTGACGGTGCCTCTTTGGAGCTCTGATATTGCTGTGCTTGGCCTGGTGATGGTGAGGGAGTTGGTATCATTGCCTCAATGTCTGCATCTCTGGGAGACACAAGAAGACATCATGAGAATGAGCCTTGAAAAGCAGAAAGCAGTGCTGAGGTTCCCAGTTCAACTTAGTCTTCGGCATGCTGTCATTCGGAGTGGAGTGCAATGCACCCCCTTAATGAAAGCATTGCACTGTCTAATCACCATCTCCACCACGGATGTCCATTTTACCTTGCCCAGCTTCCTCGTGGTCTGTTACCCTGAAAAAGTCCATGGCTTCCTCCTCCATGGCGCTGATGACATAAAGGTAGGAATTCCCTCCTCCCGTCTGGGCCCTCTTGCAAGGCATTATGAGTCTGTTTCTCCTGTATGGACAAAAGAGAATGTGATGAGGCATTGCTGGCCTCTATGGCCAATGCCAGATGCTCCAATTAATTAAAAGCTGCATGTTTCAGTGCTGGCAGGTCCTCAGCAGCACTATAGCTCTGAACCATTTTGAGGAGTCAGTAATTTCCCTGGGCGCACACTCTTCCCATGTTCAGGAGCAGCATGCGGCCTCAGGCTCTTGAGCTGGTGTGACTGCTGGAGAGTGAATACCCAGAGGCCTGTTCTGAGAGTTCTGGGTTGTGCCCACCTTGCCAGAGCATACCAGGTCATAAAGCCTCTTCCTACACTGGATCCAGTTTCTGCACACCATGCTCCTTCTGTTGACTGTGAGCTGTCTCTATCCAGGCCTGCTTGACCTGGGTCAGTGGCTTCCGCTGCCACCCTGCGGGAAAAGGACCTCCTTCACGGCCTCAGAGGACCTCCAGGCCATATCCGTAAATCAAGAAGCTGCCCTGCTTCACGTTCCAGGCCTCTGCCTCTCCTGAGACATTCTATGATTCAATGATTCTATGATCTTCCCAACTGAAAGTAAAGCAGTGAAATGGCTGCCATGGTCTCTTTAAATTGTGCCCGCACTTGAATAATCCTGCCTCTGTGGCTGCTAATAGGCTGCCAAACCCATCACCAGGCCAATTAATGGGGGGAACAGTGATGGGTTTGGGACCCGGAAGAAAAATCCTGCCCAGAGTCTAGTTCTCTCTTCCCTGCCACCATTCCCAAGCCTTTACTATCATCAAACTAGGATTAACTAACTTGGAACAAATTGGGCTGGATTTTGTTCCCAGGCCGGGGTCGGGTTCCGTGGCAGGGAGGGTGGGGGCAGAAGAATCTGAGCGGCAGCGGCAACCACAGAATCCGACACCAGGATTGCTGGATCGGATCTTCTCGGGGGCGGGATAGGCTGACGTCTGCCTTCTTGCTAGAGGCCAAATAAGGGCCTCTTTCTGCCACTACTGGGCCCTCCCTGCAGTCTTGGGGGGGTGGGTTCCTCCTTCCTGGGAAATTCGTGGCCCATGGAGGATTCCTCCCCCCCCCGCCCAACTGGGAACCACTTACCCCTCGGGATAACCCTCCCCCTGGACTGAATGCTTATCCCCCAACTCCCCTCGCCGGTGCCTTCCCGACCGGCCCCGCTGACTCCGCCTCACCTACCTCGGGCCTGGGGTTCCAATGCTGGGCCTGGGTCCAAGGCCTCTGCAGTACCAGCAGTGGCCACTGCTCCTGGTAGCGCTGCCAATACTGTTGAGCTGCTGGCCCTGTAATTGGCCAACAGCTCTGGGGGTGGCATCCCCATTCCTATTGAGTGTTAAAGGGACAGGGACCCCACCTCCTTAAACTTTGACCCCAGAAGACCAGAGGATCGCTCCAGGGGTCAGAAAAAATGTAGAGGCGAGGATCCCCTCGTAGTTTTGGCCCTGTGCTGGGAGCCCCACATTGCTTATTCTTGCAGATGGTCCTGCTGAGTGCAAGACGAAAAGCTTCGACAACATGTCTCTATTTTCAGTTTAATTTACTTTAATCCTAAAAATTAAATGGGACACATTGGAGCATTTCCTCCTTAGTTATTGTCACAACAATGAGTTGTTAGTCCGACAAGCTTTATTTATTGACTAATAGCATTAGATTTCTGTAACTGTTCCACAGTGTTATATTAAATGACAAGATGATATGGAATTAATACAATCTAGTTCGCAGGCATGGAGTGATCGCTTTCAGTTCTCCGCTAACTGCATGTCTATGAACGTCTGACTGACCCTGAGAGCACTGTGACCCCAAGGGAACCACACATCCTGTGGTTCCAAGGCATCGAGCAACCAGCTCCAGCCCTCCAAGCCGTTTGTGCGACTGCTTAGCTCCTGCCCACCCCGAGAATGCTCTGCCTGGGTCAGGAGGAACAGGTTCTATTTTTATACTTGGCCTATGCCCACGTGTTATGCAGTTGCATGTTTAGCTGAGGCTGTATTTTTAGGTGTTTCCCTTGCTTATAATCTTTTTGGCCTTTAACTCTGAACTACAAGCTTTGGTTATAATACAGTAAGTTCATTGGTCCTACCCTTCCCTTGCAGGTTAGTCTATCAGAGATGTACAAGGGAACTTATGTGTGGATGCAGAAGATGTGGGCAGGGTTTTTAATGGGTTTCTTGTCTCTGTCTTCACAAAGGAGAAGGTTGATGTAGATATTGTAGTTAAAGAGGAGGAGTGTGAAATATAAGATACGATAAGCATAATGAGAGAGGAAGTACTGGAGGGTCTGACATCCTTGAAAGTGGATAAATCGCCAGGGCTGGGTGGATTGCATCCCAGGTTGTTAAAGGAGCCCACCTTGGTTATTCTTGCGGATGCGCTGAGGATTATCTTCAAATCCTCACTGGATACGGGCGAGATGACAGAAGATTGGAGGTCTGCAAATTATAACCATCGTTTAAAAAGGGTGCGAGGGATAGGCCAAATAATTATAGGCCGGTCAGTCTGACCTTGGTGGTGGGTAAATCAATGGAAACAATTCTGAAGGCCGGGATAAACTACCACTTAGAAAGGCATGGATTAATCAGGGATAGTCAGCATGGATTTGTTACAGGAAGGTCACATCTTACTTACTTGATTGAGTTTTTTGAGGAAGTAACAAGAAGGATTGATGAGGGTAGTACAGTGGATGTGGTCTGCATGGATTTTAGTAAGGCATTTGACAAAGTCCCGCATGGCAGACTGGCCAGTAAATGAAAGCCCATGGGATACAGGGGAATGTGGCAGGTTGGATTCAGAATTGTCAGTGATGGGAAACAAAGGGTAGTAGTCAACGGATGTTTTTGCGAATGGAAAGCTGTTTCCAGTGGTGTTCCAAAGGGTTTAGTGTTGGGTCACTTGCTGTTTGTGGTATATATTAATGATTTGGACTGAAATGTGGGAGGCATGATTGGAAAATTTGCCGACGACACAAAAATTGGCCGTGTAGTTGATAGTGAAGAGGATAGCTGCAGACTCCAGAAAGATATCAATGGTTTGGTTGAGTGTGCGGAAAAATGGCAAATGGAATTCAATCCAGAGAAGTGTGAGGTAATGCATTTGGGGAGGGCAAACAAAGCAAGGACTACATAATAAATGGCAGGATATTGAGAGGGGTAGAAGAAGTGAGAGACCTTGGAGTGCATGTCCACAGGTCCCTGAAAGTGGCAGGACAGGTAGATAGAGTGGTGAAGAAGGCAAATAGAATGCTCTCTTTTATTGGCCGAGGTATAGAATTCAAAAGCAGGGATGTAATGCTGGAACTGTTTAAAACGCTGGTTAGGCCACAGCTGGAGTATTGCGTACAGTTCTGGTCACCGCATTACAGGAAGGACATAATTGCTCTGGAGAGAGTACAGAGGAGATGTACAAGACTGTTGCCAGGGCTTGAAAGTTGCAGCTATGAGGAAAGATTGGATAGGCCAGGGTTGTTTTCTTTCGAACGGAGGAGGCTGAGAGGTGACTTAAGTGAGGTGTACAAAATTATGAGGGGCCTAGATAGAGTTTCCCGTAGCGGAGAGGTCACTTACCAGGGGTCATGGATTTAAGGTGGTAGATAGAAGGATTAGAGGGGACATGAGGAAAAACTTTTTCACCCAGAGGGTGGTGGATGTGTGGAATTCACTGCCAGGAATGGTGGTGGAGGCAGAAACCCTCAACTCATTTAAAAGGCACCTGGACATGAACTGACATGCTGTAACCTGCGAGGCTATGGACCAGGTGCTAGAAGGTGGGAATAGATTGGGCGGCTTTTTTTTTGGCCGGCACGGACACAATGGGCTGAATGACCTCCTTCTGTGCCGTAATTTTTCTATGGTTCTATGATCTTTTACTGTGGTATATGGTATCTTAGCAATGCTTCTCTTATCAGAGTATGAGCCTTTTTATCAAGCTGGATGTTTATATCAATCTGTGTCCTTGTGTTTCCAAACTGTCTGTTGCTAATGCATCGAGACAAGATTTAAGTTCCCCTTTCCTATCTTTGCTGTAACACTTGCTGTGATACCATGACCATTTAAATTGTCTTGAAGCATTCCAAGAGGACACACATGAGTATATTTACCAAAAATTAGAGAAAGAAAACACACCACTGTGCTGGTGGATGTTTAAAGATCTGTTATATTGTATAAAGCTATATAATTCCTGTTTAATCACAGTTGCTACATTTAATTTGGAGACTTTTGCCAAACTTGATTACAATTTAAAATTTGAAAATATGACATCTGTTGAATCCGATCTATAAATCTCCCCTCTAAATTCAATGAAAAAAGGGGTAAAATAATATTGAAAACTATCTAGGTTGGATATTACCTGTGACACAGTTTGTGTTTATTACAGCAGGAGTTTGAATTATAGGCTCTATCCTTTTAGGCTCACTAATACAATCAGTAATATCCCAAGATATATAGAGGAAATCTTAGATAATTTGAAACAAAATATACCTTGTTTCCAAGGGCAAGCATCATTCCTGGACTTTAAAAACTAGAAAATTTGTGTGGAGGTTTAGAAACATTTATGGCTTTGTCCACAATTCGCAACTGGATGTGACAGGACTGCAGAGCTTTGATCTGATGTGTTAATTGTGGGATTGCTTAGCATGCTGCTTCCACTGTTTATCATGCATGTAGTCCTGTGCTTCACCAGGTTGGCACCTCATTTTTATATATGCCTGGTGCTGCTCCTGGCATGCTCTGCTGCACTCTTCATTGAGTCAAGGTTGGTCCCCTGGCTTGATGGTAATGGTAGAGTGAGGAATGTGCCAGGCCTTGAGAGATTGTGGTGGAATACAATTCTAATGCAGCTGATGGCCCACAGTGCCTCTTTGAGTTGCTAGATCTTTGCTGAAACTATCCCATTTAGTACAGTGGTACTGCTACACAACATGATGGAGTGCAAAGACACAAGGACTGTGCAGTAGTCACTCCTACCAATACTGTCGTGGATAGATGCATCTGTGACAGGTAGTTACTTGATTATTCAGTGGAGATAGATATCCCAATTTTGGCACAAGTCCCCAGCTGTTACTCAGAAGAACTGTCACGTCCAAATCCAGTGTCTCAATCAATGCCAGGTAGATGTCTGGTTTTGTTCTTATACATTGTTGTAGTGGTTTGGTATAGAAAGAAAATCATAGAAATTTACAGCACAGAAGGAGGCCATTCAGCCCATCGTGTCAGTGCTGCTATCCAGCCTATTCCCACTTTCCAGCTCTTGGTCCGTAGCCCTGTAGGTTATGGCACTTCACATGCATGTCCATACTTTTAAAATGTGAAGTGTGTTTCTGCCTCTAACATCTTTTCAGACAGTGAGCTCTAGATCTCCACTACCCTCTGGGTGAAAACATTTCTCAACTCCCCTATAATTCTTCTCCCAATTACTTTGAACTGTGCCACTGGTTATTGACGTCTCTGCTAAGGGAAATAGGTCTTTCCTATTCACTCTATCTCGGCCCCTCGTATTTTATACACTTCAATTAAAATCTTCCTTCAGCCTCCTTTGCTCCAAGGGAAAACAACTGCAGTCCACTCAATTATTCCTCATAGCTAAAAATTCTCCAGTCTTGACATATGTGGGAAAGATAAGTTGGCCAGGCCCACTTCAAGTCATAGGATTCAACCTTAGAATAGCATTAGGCAGGGAAGTCAACAGCGATAACAAAAACAAGAAATGCTGGATTCACTCAGCAGGTCTGGCAGCATCTGTAGAAAGAGAAGCAGAGTTAACGTTTCGGGTCAGTGACCCTTCTTCGGAACTGACAAAGTCAACAGCGATACGTGGACAGCAAAAATATTGGTGCAACTTTGGGATATACACTTTTGCAAAATTCTCTCTTTCTTATATATTAGGACATAGTCAATACTGAAGACTACAACAAAATACAGGGCACCTTTTCTGGTCTTCATATTGCGAAAAGGATATAGTAACTATAACTGACTGACTTGCTAGATGATTTCAGAGGGCAGTTGAAAATCAACCACAATGCTGTGGCTGTAGAGTCACATATAGGCTAGATCAGGTAAGGACGTCATATTTCTTTACCTAAAGGACGTTAGTGAACTAGACGGTTTTTACAACAACCAGTGGTTACATGGTCACCATTACTGATGCTCACTTTTTATTACAGATTTATTTGATTAACTGAATATAAATTCCCCAGCTGCCGTGGTGGGATTTGAACTCACATCTTTGGATCATTTGTCCATGCTTCTGGATTACTAGTCATTTAACATAACTACTATTCTACTTTTCTGGTTCTTATTACATTGTCCTTTTCTTCCTTCCTCAGCATGCCCCAGGTGTGCCTAAGATCCTGGTTGGGAATCGTCTTCACTTGGCTTTTAAGCGGCAGGTGTCTACAGAACAGGCTCAGGCTTATGCTGAACGGCAAGGCATGACATTCTTTGAAGTTAGCCCTTTGTGCAACTTTAACATCATTGAGTCATTCACAGAACTGGCAAGGATTGTGCTAATGAGGCATGGAATGGACAGGCTCTGGAGACCAAACCGAGGTAGGTTTTTTGTTTTCTTTATGCTGTTCAGTTGGAGAAATTTATTTTTCTTTCAAAAATTACAAGATCTGGAGGGTCAGTACCAAAGTGAAACTATTTTAAAATCTGAACATAAATGCAGGAACATTGTAATTATACTTTTATATCTGCATTTGTTGTTTCTATTGTAAACTGAGCTCAGTACACTACAGGAGGGAAAGGACTACATTCCAGATGTCTCCCTCATCATCTATTCCATCCCCCTCCCTGGATGTGCACCCAAGCTAGACCTTGGTGGCTTGTTGACTCTGAGCTATACTTCAGACTTCATAACTTATTTTCACTTTTGCAACATTGCCTGCTTTCTCTCCTTAACACCATGGAAACTGTACTGCACATCTTCATCGCCTGTATATTAGATTTTTTCAATACTCTTTTTGCTGACTGTGTCTTGTCCTGCACTGTCTTGTTGCACATCATCCCCATTGAAACTAAGATACACAGGCTCAGAGAATATTTGATGTTAAGCCACCATCTTATTCTGTCAATCTTGCCTCTCCTTTAAAATCCTCATGCTGTATTGCGCCCTGAAGCTTCCATTAACCTCTCACTCAGTATAGCTAAAATTGTTAAGTACTCAAGGATCATTCTGGAAAGCGAAGATAACTGAGTTTCTTTTCTCGAACAATCTGCGGTCTCCTTAGATGCTGCTCCCCTGTGCCTTCCCCCGCTACCCTCACCTTGAACAAGAAGTGCAGGGAACTTTATGAACTTCTTTGTCACTAAAATTGAGACAATTCATCAAAGGCCCACCCTCTCACCCCAACCCTGCTGCCAAGCCGTGAAATCACATCTCTGTTTCTCTCTCCTATAAAGAAAAGAAATACGTGCATTTATATAGCACCCTTCATGGCCGAAGGATGCCCAGAGTGCTTTACAGCAAATCAAGTACTTTTAAAGTGTAGTCACTGTGGTAATGCTGTCTCTAAGCTCACCTTGTCAATGAGACTCACATCCTGCTTCCTTGACCCCATTTCCACTAAAATGTTGACAACCCAACTTGTCTTCCTGGACCCTTTTCTAGATGCCACCGGAAATGGTTTCTCTATCTCAGGTACTGCCCCCCTCCCTTTGAAAGCCTACCCCACCCCCAACTCTGTGTCCATGCAAACTGTAATCAATTTCCAACCTCCATTTCCTCTCAAGTCATTGAATGTGTTCACACCTCCAAAAAATCCATGCCCAGCTTTCCCACAACTCCATGTATGAATCTTTCCAATCAGAGTGTGCATTTGCTACAGTATTCAGATGGCTTAACTGAAGTCACAAATGACATTATCTGTGACTATGATCATAGTGTGCTCTCACTCAATGGCATCACTGAGTTCCAATTTTGTTGGCTGTATGTCCAGCTCATTCACGACTCTACCAGTCATGGATGAGCTGGACATACAGCCAACAAAATCGGAACTCAGTGATGCCATTGATTCTCTGGCCAGCGGAAAAGCCCCTGGGAAGGACAGCATTACCCCTGAAAAAACCAAGAGTGCCAAGCCTGCTATACTCTCAGCACTACATGAACTGCTATGCCTGTGCTGGGACGAGGGAGCAGTACCTCAGGAAATGTGCGATGCCAATATCATCACCCTCTATAAAAACAAAGGTGACCGCGCAAAGGTGACTGCAACAACTACCGTGGAATCTCCCTGCTCAGCATAGTGGGGAAAGTCTTTGCTCGAGTCGCTCGAAACAGGCTCCAGAAGCTGGCCAAGCGCGTCTACCCTGTGGCACAGTGTGGCTTTCGTGCAGAGAGATCGACTGTTGACATGCTGTTCTCCCTTCGTCAGATACAAGAGAAATGCCGCGAACAACAGATGCCCCTCTACATTGCTTTCATTGATCTCACCAAAGCCTTTGACCTCGTCAGCAGACGTGGTCTCTTCAGACTACTAGAAAAGATTGGATGTCCACCAAAGCTACTAAGTATCATCACCTCATTCCATGACAATACGAAAGGCACAATTCAACATGGCGGCACCTCATCAGACCCCTTTCCTATCCTGAGTGGCGTGAAACAGGGCTGTGTTCTCGCACCCACACTTTTTGGGATGTTCTTCTCCCTGCTGCTTCCACATGCGTTCAAGTCTTCTGAAGAAGGAATTTTGCTCCACACAAGATCAGGGGGCAGGTTGTTCAACCTTGCCCGTCTAAGAGCGAAGTCCAAAGTACGGAAAGTCCTCATCAGGGAACTCCTCTTTGCTGACGATGCTGCTTTAACATCTCACACTGAAGAATGCCTGCAGAGTCTCATCGACAGGTTTGCGGCTGCCTGCAATGAATTTGGCCTAACCATCAGCCTCAAGAAAACGAACATCATGGGGCAGGACGTCAGAAATGCTCCATCTATCAATATTGGCGACCACGCTCTGGAAGTGATTCAAGAGTTCACCTACCTAGGCTCAACTATCACCAGTAACCTGTCTCCAGATGCAGAAATCAACAAGCGCATGGGAAAGGCTTCCACGGCTATGTCCAGACTGGCCAAGAGAGTGTGGGAAAATGGTGCACTGACACGGAACACAAAAGTCCGAGTGTATCAAGCCTGTGTCCTCAGTACCTTGCTCTATGGCAGCGAGGCCTGGACAACGTATGTCAGCCAAGAGCGACGTCTCAATTCATTCCATCTTCGCTGCCTCTGGAGAATACTTGGCATCAGGTGGCAGGACCGTATCTCCAACACAGAACTCCTCGAGGCGGCCAACATCCCCTTATACACACTACTGAGTCAGCGGCGCTTGAGATTGCTTGGCCATGTGAGCCGCATGGAAGATGGCAGGATCCCCAAAGACACATTGTACAGCGAGATCGCCACTGGTATCTGACCCACTGGCCGTCCATGTCTCCACTTTAAAGACGTCTGCAAACGCGACATGAAGTCCTGTGACATTGATCACAAGTCGTGGGAGTCAGTTGCCAGTGATCGCCAGAGCTGGCAGGCAGCCATAAAGGCGGGGCTCAAGTGTGGCGAGTTGAAGAGACTTAGCAGTTGGCAGGAAAAAAGACAAAAGCGCAAGGGGGAGAGCCAACTGTGTAACAGCCCCGACAAACAAATTTTTCTGCAGCACCTGTGGAAGATCCTGTCACTCTAGAATTGGCCTTCATAGCCACTCCAGGCGCTGCTCCACACACCACTGACCACCTCCAGGCGCTTACCCATTGTCTCTCGAGATAAGGAGGCCAAAGAAGAAAGAAGAGCTCTCACTCAATATTTTTCTCAACCTTCTGCAGCAGTTTACACAATCAACCAATCTATTGTCCGACTATGCCTATCCTCCACAGGTCAGCTCAGTTTGTGTTGAAAGGCTTGTTCTAACGTGCTCTTTGGGTTTTTGGGGCATTTTTGATCTGTATATCGTGCTATCGTGTCAAAGTACAACAGACCCTCTTTTGACTGGCTGAAAATAATTTTCAGCCAAAGTCGGCTCTTGATTCATATGTTGCAAGCTATCTCCTGTGCTCCTTTTTTTTTGAAAAAAATAGCGATGCATGGGAGAGTTGAAGTGAAGATTTGTTATATCCTGAATCTAATATTTCTGATGCTGAAATAGACACCAGGATTTCAGCAGAAAATAATAATAAAGGTGAAGTTCCAAGTAGGGAAAAATATATGATTCAAAATTAACTGTTGAGTGACGGATAAACCGTGGTGTGCATAATCAGCATTTTAAAAACTAGTTGAGTCCAAATTTCTTCTTCGGCATCTTTCAATACTTAGAGCTGCTGAGTCTGGTGAGAAGTCGTTTTAAGGGTTAATTTCTATCTAAAGTCTAGTTTGTTCTTCAATTTAGCAATTAACTAAAAATTACTCCTTAAGTTAAGAGAAGTTAAATTTTATTCCAGCCTTAAAACAGGGTTATACAAGCTCTCTGGGAGCAGCTGCAGCTAGTTACTTAGGTAGCTGGCTGAAACTGGTTTTCAGAAGCTTGAATCAGTTGTTTTTCAGAAAGTATAAAAGCAGGGCTTCCTCATTGTTGCTTTGTCTGCACAGAGTGTAAAGTGGGTGTCTGGTAAGTGAGGGAGCTGCTCCTTTTTTTTTTTTTCCTACCTTTTTCCAGCCTCCAGTAGCTGGCTTTTACTTCGGTACAGTGGAGGAAGCGGATTGGTGAGTAACTGACAAGTTATTCTACTTATTCTAACTGTAAAAAATAGTTTTACGGAATGGCAGGTCGGCTCGGCCAAGTGGAATGTACGTCCTGCAGTATGTAGGAAGTCATGGACCCACCATGTGTCCTAGATAAACACATCTGCAGGAAGTGTCACCGGCTGCAGAAGCTTGAGCTCCAAGTTTTGGAACTCGAGCGGCGGCTGCAGTCACTGTTGTGCATCTGCAAGGCGGACGTCTACTGGATAGTACATTTAGGGAGGTGGTCACACCACAGAGATTAGGAGCATGTAAGCAAAGAGGGAATGGGTGACTGCCAGACAGTCTAAGAGAATCAGGCAGGTAGTGTAGGAGTCCCCTGAGTCTATCCTGCTTGCTAATCGGTTTTCCACTTTGGATACTGGGGAGAATAATGGTTCCTCAGGGGAGTGCAGCCAGAAGAACACCATGGCACCATGGGTGGCTCAGCTGCACAGAACGGGAGGAAGACGAGTGGAATGGCATTGGTGATGTGGTATTCGATAGGGAATCAGACAGGCGTTTCTGCGGCAGTAAACGTGACTCAAGGATGAGGTGTTGCCCCCCTGGTGCCAGGGTCAAGATGTCACGGAGCGACTGCAGGACATTCTTCTGGGGGAGGGTGAAAAGCCAGAGGTTGTGGTACACATTGGTACCAATGACATAGGTAGGAAGAGGAATGAGGTCCTGAAAGAGGATTTTAGGGAGTTAGGAAGGAAAGTCAAAGGAGGACCTCAAGAGCAGTAATCTCAGAATTACTCCGAGGGCCACTTGCTAGTGAGCATAGGAATAGGAGGATTGAACAATTGAACATGTGGCTGGAGAACTGGTGTCGGAGGGAGGGCATCAGATTTCTGAGGCATTGGGACCAGTTCTGAGGCAGGTGGGTACTATACAAGATGAATGGGCGACATCTTAACAAGATTGGGACTAATATCCTCAGAGAGATTTGCTAGTTTTTTTTATTCATTCATGGAATGTGGGTGGCGCTGGCCAGGCCAGCATTTATTGCCCATCCCTAATTGCCCTTGAGAAGGTGGTGGTGAGCTG
The DNA here is from genome assembly GCF_036365525.1 of Heterodontus francisci. NCBI lineage: Eukaryota > Metazoa > Chordata > Chondrichthyes > Heterodontiformes > Heterodontidae > Heterodontus > Heterodontus francisci. The sequence goes on along the minus strand of NC_090396.1, from coordinate 32,986,790 downwards.
CTTTCTTGAACCGCTGAAGTCCATGTGGGGTAGGTACACCCACAGTGCTGTTAGGAAGGGAGTTCCAGGATTTTGACCCAGCGACAGTGAAGGAACGGCGATGCAGTTCCAAGTCAGGATGGTGTGTGACTTGGAGGGGAACTTGCAGGTGGTGGTGTTCCCATGCATTTGCTGCCCTTGTCCTTCTTGTTGGTAGAGGTCGTGGGTTTGGAAGATGCTATCTATGGAGCCTTGGTGATTTGCTGCAGTGCATCTTGTAGATGGTACACACTGCTGCCACTGTGCATTGGTGGTGGAGGGAGTGAATGTTTGTGGATGGGGTGCCAATCAAGCGGGCTTCTTTATCCTGGATGGTGTTGAGTTTCTTGAGCTTCTTGAGTGTTGTTGGAGCAGCACCCATCCAGGCAAGTGGAGAGTATTCCATCACACTCCTGACTTGTGCCTTGTAGATGGTGGACAGGCTGTGGGGAGTCTGGAGGTTAGTTACTCACCGCAGGATTCCCAGCCTCTGACCTGCTCTTGTAGCCACGGTATTTATATGGCTACTCCAGTTCAGTTTCTGGTTAATGGTAGCCCCAAGGATGTTGATAGTGGGGGATTCAGTGATGGTAATGCCATTGAATGTCAAGGGGAGATGGTTAGATTCTTGTTGGAGATGGTCATTGCCTGGCACTTATGTGGTGCGAATGTTACTTGCCACTTGTCACCCAAGCCTGGATATTGTCCAAGTCTTGCTGCATTTCTGCATGGACTGCTTCAGTATCTGAGGAGTTGCGAATGGTGCTGAATATTCTGCAATCATCATCAAACATCCCCACTTCTGACCTTGTGATTGAAGGAAGGTCATTGATGAAGCAGCTGAAGATGGTTGGGCCTAGGACACTACCGTGAGGAACTCCTGCAGTGATGTCCTGGAGCTCAGATAATTGACCTCCAACAACCACAATCATCTTCCTTTGTGCTAGGTATGACTAACCAGTGGAGAGTTTTCCCCCCTCCTTGATGCTATACTCTGTCAAATGCTGCCTTGATGTCAAGGGCAGTTACTCTCACCTCACCTATGAGTTCAACTCTTTTGTCCATGTTTGAACCAAGGCTGTAATGAGGTCAGGAGCTGACTGGCCCTGGCAGAACCCAAACTGAGTGTCACTGAGCAGGTTATTGCTAAGCAAGTGCCGCATGATGGCACTGTTGATGACCCCGTCCATCACTTTACTGATGATTGAGAGGAGACTGATGGGGCGGTAATTGGCTGGGTTGGACTTGTCCTGCTTTTTATGTACAGGTCATACCTGGGCAATTTTCCACATTGCCGGGTTGATGCCAGTGTTGTAGCTGTACTGGAACAGCTTGGCTAGGGGTGTGGCAAGTTCTGGAGCACAGGTCTTCAGTACTATTGCCGGAATATTGTCAGGGCCCTAGCCTTTGCAGTATCCAGTGCCTTCAGTCGTTTCTTGATATCATGCGGAGTGAATCGAATTGGCTGATGTCTGGCATCTGTGATGCTGGGGACTTCAGGAGGAGGCCGAGATGGATCATCTGGAACTTCTGGCTGAAGATAGTTGCAAATGCTTCAGACTTATCTGTGCTGGGCTCCCCCATCATTGAGGATGGGGATATTTGTGCAGCCACATCCTCCAGTTAGTTGTTTAATTGTTCACCGCCATTCACGGCTGGATGAGGCAGGACTGCAGAGCTCAGATCTGATCCGTTGGTTATGGGATCGCTTAGCTCTGGCTATTGCATGCTGTCCTGTGTTGCAGCTTCACCAGGTTGACACCTCATTTTGAGATATGCCTGGTGCTGCTCCTGCACTCTTCATTAAACCAGGGTTGGTCTCCAAGCTTGATGGTAATGGAGTCATAGAGTCGTACAGCATAGAAACAGGCCGTTCGGCCCACCGCGTCCATGCCGACCATAGTGCCGATCTATACTAATCCCACCTGCCTGCGTTAATTCCATATCCCTTTATGCCTTGCTCATTCAAGTACCTGTCCAGATGCCACTTAAATGTCGTTACTGTTCCTGCCTCACCACCTCCTCAGGCAGCTCATTCCAAATACCCACTATTCTTTCTGTGAAAAATTTACCCCTTTGAACCTCCTCCCTCTCACCTTAAATCGATGCCCTCCAGTTTTAGTCACCCCTACCATTGGAAACAGACTCCGACTATCTACCCTATCTATGCCTCTTATAATTTTATATACCTCTATCATATCCTCTCTCAGCCTCCTTCGCTCCAGGGAAAACAGACCCAGCCGATCCAATCTCTCTTTATAACTCAAACCCTCCAAACCAGGCAACATCCTTGTGAATCTTTTCTGCACCCTCTCTAGCTTAATCACATCTTTCCTGTCGTGCGGCGACGAGAACTTCACACAGTACTCCAAATGTGGCCTAACCAACGTTATGTAACATGACGTCCCAACTCTCGTACTCAATGCCTCAGCCGATGAAGGCAAGCATGCCATACGCCTTCTTCACCACCCTGTCTACCTGTGTTACCACTTTCAGGGAACTATGTACTTGCACCCCAAGGTCTCTCTGCTCAAGAACACTCCCCAGGGCCTTGCCATTCACTGTACATGTCCTGCCCTGGTTTAACTTCCCAAAATGCATCACTTCACACTTGTCTGCGTTAAATTCCATTTGCCACTCCCTTGCCCACTTTCCCTGTTGATCTATATCCTGTTGTAACCTGAGACAACCTTCTTCACTGTCCACTTCTTCTTCTTTGGCCTCCTTGTCTCGAGAGACAATGTGTGAGCACCTGGAGGTGGTCAGTGGTTTGTGAAGCAGTGCCTGGAGTGGCTATAAAGGCCAATTCTAGAATGACAGACTCTTCCACAGGTGCTGCAGATAAAATTGGTTGTCGGGGCTGTTACACAGTTGGCTCTCCCCATGCGCTTCTGTCTTTTTTTCCTGCCAACTGCTAAGTCTCTTCGACTCGCCACACTTTAGCCCCGTCTTTATGGCTGCCCGCCAGCTCTGGCGATCACTGGCAACTGACTCCCACGACTTGTGATCAATGTCACAGGACTTCATGTCGCGTTTGCAGACGTCTTTAAAGCGGAAATATGGACGGCTGTGGGGTCTGATACCAGTGACGAGCTCGCTGTCCAATGTGTCTTTGGGGATCCTGCCATCTTCCATGCGGCTCACATGGCCAAGCCATCTCAAGCGCTGCTGGCTCAGTTGGGTGTATATGCTGGGGATGTTGGCCGCCTCAAGGACTTCTGTGTTGGAGATACGGTCCTGCCACCTGGTGCCAAGGATTTTCCGGAGGCAGCGAAGATGGAATGAATTGAGACGTCGCTCTTGGCTGACATACGTTGTCCAGGCCTCGTTGCTGTAGAGCAAGGTACTGAGGACACAGGCTTGATACACTCGGACGTTTGTGTTCCGTGTCTGTGCGCCATTTTCCCACACTCTCTTGGCCAGTCTGGACATAGCAGTGGAAGCCTTTCCCACGCGCTTGTTGATTTCTGCATCGAGAGACAGGTTACTGGTGGTAGTTGAGCCTAGGTAGGTGAACTCTTGAACCACTTCCAGAGTGTGGTCACCGATATTGATGGATGGAGCATTTCTGACGTCCTGTCCCATGATGTTCGTTTTCTTGAGGCTGATGGTTCGGCCAAATTCGTTGCAGGCAGCTGCAGTCCTGTTGATGAGACTCTGCAGACACTCTTCAGTGTGAGGTGTTAATGCAGCATCGTCAGCAAAGAGGAGTTCCCTGATGAGGACTTTCCATACTTTGGACTTCACTCTTAGACGGGCAAGGTTGAACAACCTGCTATCTGATCTTGTGTGGAGGAAAATTCCTTCTGAAGACATGAATGCATGTGAGAGCAGCAGGGAGAAGAAGATCCCAAACAGTGTAGGTGCAAGAACACAGCCCTGTTTCACGCCACTCAGGATAGGAAAGGGGTCTGTTGAGGCGCCGCTATGCTGAATTGTGCCTTTCATATTGTCATGGAATGAGGTGATGATACTTAGTAGATTTGGTGGACATCCGATCTTTTTTAGTAGTCTGAAGAGACCACGTCTGCTGACGAGGTCAAAGGCTTTGGTGAGATCAATGAAAGCAACGTAGAGGGGCATCTGTTGTTCATGGCATTTCTCCTGTAGCTGGCGAAGGGAGAACAGCATGTCGGTGGTGGATCTCTCTGCTCGAAAGCCACACTGGGCCTCAGGGGAGACACACTCAGCCAGCTTCTGGAGCCTGTTTAAAGTGACTCGAGCGAAGACTTTCCCCTCTATGCTGAGCAGGGAGATTCCACGGTAGTTGTTGCAGTCACTACACCACCAGTTTTGGTGTCATCTGCAAACTTACTAATAATGCCCCTTAGATTCACATCCAAGTCATTAATATGTATGACAAACAACAGAGGGCCCAGCACTGATCCCTGCGGCACACCACTGGTCACCGGCCTTCAATCTGAAAAACAACGCTCCACTACCACCCTCTGCCTCCTATCAGCAAGCCGATTTTGTATCCAATTTGCTAGCTCACCCTGGATCCCATGTGTTCGAACCTCTGGACCAGCCTACCATGCGGGACCTTGTCAAAGGCCTTGCTAAAGTCCATGTGGACAATATCCATCGCCCTTCCCTCGTCAATCCTCTTGGTCACCTCCTCGAAAAACTCAATCAAATTCATGAGACATGATTTCCCCCGCACAAAGCCATGTTGACTATCCTTAATCAGACCATGCCTTTCCAGATGCATATAAATCCTGTCTCTCAGAACCCTTCCAATAACTTTCCCACCACTGATGTAAGGCTCACCGGCCTGTTGTTCCCTGGCTTATCCCTGCTGCCCTTCTTAAATAAAGGCACAACATTAGCTATCCTCCGGTACCTCACCCGTGGCTAACGATGATACAAAAATCTCTGCCAGGGCTCCGGCAATCTCCTCCCTTGCTTCCCATTGCATCCTGGGATACACCTGGTCAGGTCCTGGGGATTTATCCACCTTAATGCGCTTCAAAACCTTCAACACCTCCTCCTTTGTAATGTTGATATGCTCTAGGATATCAGTGTTCCCTCCCTTGGACTCACTAGCTTCTATGACCTTTCCACGGTAAATACGGACGAGAGATATTCCTTTCAGACCTCGCCCATTTCCCGTGGCTCCACACATAGATGGCCACACTGATCCTTCAGGGGACCTACTCTTTCCCTAGCTACCCTTTTACTCTAATATACTTATAGAATCTTTTAGGATTCTCCTTTATCTTATCTGCCAGGGAAATCTCATGGCCCCTTTTTGCCCTCCTAATTTCCTTCTTAAGTGTAGTCCTACATCCCTATACTCCTCGAGGGACTCGCTCGATCCCAGCTGCCTATACCTGACATATGCCTCCTTCTTTGTCCTGACCAGACCCGCAATATCTTGTTAACCAAGGTTCCCTCAACTTGACAGCCTTGCCCTTCCATCTAACAGGAACATGCCAGCCCTGAACTCTTCCTGTTTCCCACTTGCCAGACGTCCCTTTACCTGTAAACAGCCTTGTCCATTCAACTTTTGAGAGTTCCTGTCTGATGCCATCGAAATTAGCCTCCCCCCAATTTAGGACTTCAACCTGAGGACCAGTCCTATCCTTTTCCATAACTATCTTGAAGCTAATAGAGTTATGGTCACTGGTCCCAAAGTGCTCCCCCGCTGACCCATCAACCACCTGCCCATTCTCATTTCCTGAGAAGAGATCGAGTGTAGCCCCTTCTCTAGTAGGGCCATCCACATACTGATTCAGAAAACTATCCTGGACACACTTAACAAATTCTTCCCCATCTGATCCCTTAGCACTAAAGCAGTCCCAGTCAATATTAGGGAAGTTAAAATTACCTACTATTACAACCCTATAATTCCTACACCTATCTGTGATTTCCCTACATATATGATCCTACACTTCCCTCTGACTATTGGGGGGCCTATAGGATAATCCCATCAAAGTGATCACCCCTTTCTTATTTCTAAGTTCTACCCATATGGCCTCGCTGGACATTCCCCCCGTGATATCCTCGCTAAGTATTGCCGTGATGTCCTCCGTAATCAATAGTGCAACTCCCCCTCTTCTCTTACCTCCACCTCTGTCACGCCGGAAGGATCGGTACCCCAGAACATTGAGCTGCCAGTCCTGCCCACCCCTCAACCACATTTCTGTAATAGCTATAACATCACAATCCCATATACCGATCCATGTTCTGAGTTCATCTGCCTTACCTGTAAGCCTTCTTGCATTAAAGTAAATGCAGTTTAACCTACCAGACCTTCCACGCTCCCTGTTCTGCCCCTGCCCGGCCTGTCTACTGGACTTGCTTTAACCTCTACATTTGCCTCAGCTATCTCATTGGAGGGACTAGTACTTTGGGTCCCACCCCCCTTCAAGACTAGCTTAAACCCTGCCGAGTATTAATAGCAAACCTCCCCGCAAGGATATTGGTCCCCCTCCAGTTTAGATGCAACACGTCCTTCTTGTACAGGTCACCTCTGCACCAGAAGAAATCCCAATGATCCAAGTAGCTGAAGCCCTCCCGCCAACACCAGTTCTTCAGCCACGCATTCATTTGTCTAATTCTCCTATTCCTACCCTCACTAGCCTGTGGCACAGGGAGTAATCCTGAGATTACAACCCTGGAGGTCCTGCTTTTTAACCTTCTGCCTAACTCCCTATATTCACTTTGCAGGACCTTATCTCTCTTCCTGCCTATGTCGTTAGTACCAATATGGACCACGACCTCTGACTGCTCACCCTCCCCTTTCAGAATGTCCTGCAGCCGATCCGAGACATCCTTGACCCTAGCACCAGGGAGGCAACATACCATCCTGGAGTCTTGTTTGTGGCCACAGAAACGCCTATCTGCACCCCTTACGATAGAGTAGAGTAATGGTAGAGTGGGGGATATGCCGGGCCATGAGGTTACAGATTGTGGCTGAGTACTATTCTGCTGCTGCTGATGGCCCACAGCGCCTCATGTATGCTCAGTTTTGCATTGCTAGATCTGTTCGAAATCTATCCCATTTAGTATGGTGGTAGTGCCACACAACACGATGGAGGGTGTCCTCAATGTGAAGGCGGGACTTCATCTCCACAAGGACTGTGCGGTGGTCACTCCTAACAATACTGTCATGGACAGGTGTATCTGCGGCAGGCAGATTGGTGAGGACGGGGTCAAGTATGTTTTTCCCTCTTGTTGGTTCCCTCACCACCTGCTTCATCTGGAATTAAAAAGCTAGTCTAATGATGGCCATGAAACCATTGTCGATTGTTGTAAAAACCCATCTGGTTCACTAATGTCCTTTAGGGAAGGAAATCTGCTGTCCTTACCTGGTCTGGCCTGCATGTGACTCCAGACCCGCAACAGTGTGGTTGACTCTTAAATGCCCTCTGAAATGGCCTAGCAAGCCACTCAGTTGTAGCTAACCGCTCTGAAGTCAATAAAAAGGAATGAAACCGGACGGACCACCCGGCATCGACCTAGGCACCAGAAATGACAACGTCAAACCCAGCCCTGTCGACCCTGCAAAGTCCTCCTTGCTAACATCTGGGGGCTTGTGTCAAAGTTGGGAGAGCTGTCCCACAGACTAGTCAAGCAACAGCCTGACATAGTCATACTCACGGAATCATACCTGACAGACATATCTGCTAGACTGGGTATGCTGCAGGTGGTTCCAAACCCGCGACCTCTACCAACTAGAAGGACAAGGGCAGCAAATGCATGGGAACACCACCACCTGCAAGTTCCCCTCCAAGTCACACACCATCCTGACCTGGAACTATATCGCCGCTCCTTCACTGTCGCTGGGTCAAAATCCTGGAACTCCCTTCCTAACAGCACTGTGGGTGTACCTACCCAACATGGACTGCAGTGGTTCAAGAAGGCAGCTCACCACCACCTTCTCAAGGGCAGTTAGGGATGGGCAATAAATGCTGGCCTGGCCAGCGACGCCCACATTCCATAATTGAATTTTTTAAAAAACCCAGTCTAGCAGCTATGTCCTTTCGGACTCGGCCAGCTCGGTCAGTAGTGGTGCTATCAAGCTACTTTTGGTGATGGACATTGAAGTCCCCCACCCAGAGTACATTCTGTGCTCTTCCCACCCTCAGTGCTTCCTGCACATGCTGTTCAACATGGAAGAGTACTGACTCGTCAGCTGAGGGAAGGCGGTAGGTGGTAAGCAGCAGGAGGTTTCCTTGTCCATGTTTGACCTGATGCCATGAGACTTCATGGGGTCTGCAGTCTATGTTGAGGACTCCAAGGGCAACTCCCTCCCTGCTGTATACCTCTGTGCCGCTACCTCTGCTGAGTCTGCCCTGCCGGTGGGACAGGACATACCCGGTGGTGATGGTGTCTGGGACATTGTCTGTCAGGTATGATTTCGTGAGTATGACTGTCAGGCTGTTGCTTGACTAGTCTGTGGGACAGCTCTCCCAACTTTGACACAAGCGCCCAGAAGTTAGTAAGGAGGACCTTGCAGGGTCGACAGGGCTGGGTTTGATGTTGTTGTTCTGGTGCCTAAGTCGATGTCGGGTGGTCCGTCCAATTTCATTCTTTTTTTATTGACTTCGTAGCGGTTAGATACAACTGAGTACCTTGCTAGGCCATTTCAGAGGGCGTGCAAGAGACAACCACATTGTTATGGGTTTGGAGTCACATGTAGGCCAGACCAGGTAAGGACTGCAGATTTCCTTCCGTCAAGGACATTAGTTAACCAGATGGGTTTTTACAACAATTGACCATGGCCAGCATTGGACTAGCTTTTAATCCAGATTTATTAATTGAATTCAAATTCCACCTTCTGCTGTGGTGGGATTTGAACCCATGTCCCCAGAGCAATACCCTGGGTCTTTGGGTTACTCGTCCAGTGACAATACCACTACACCACCGCCTCCCTTAGTGCTGTTCGGGAGGGTTTAAACTAGCTTGTCAGTGGGCTGGGAACCTGACGGGTAGCTCAAATTGGAAGGAAGTAAAGCTGGTAACAGGAAGTCTAAAAGTAGCAAGCAAAATTAGAAGGCAGGCAAAGCAAAGGCGAGTATCAACTAGGCAGAGAATGCAGAATAATGTCAAAAAGACAAGGTTAAGGGCAGTCAACCTGAATGCACATTGCATTCGTAACAAGGTAGATAATTTAAAGGCACAAATAGAGGTAAATGGGTGTGCTGTAATTGCCATTACGGAAACGTGGCTACACGGTGACCACGATTGGGAACTGAATATTCAAGGATACTCAACATTTAGGAAGGATCGGCAAAAAGGAAAAGGAGGTGGTGTTGTACTGATAATGAGGGATGGGATCGGTCAGGGAGGATCTCAGATCGGAAGTGCAAAATGTGGAATCTGGGTGGAGCTAAGAAACAGCAAGGGGCAGCAAAGATTGGCAGGAGTTGTTTATAGGCCACCAAATAGTAGTGGTAGTGTGGGGCATGGCATTAGTGAGGAGCTTAGAGAAGCATGTAGCATAGGTAATACAGTAATCATGGGTGACTTCAATTTGCATATAGACTGGGTAAATCTAATGAGTGCTAATGCTTTGGAGGGTGAGTTTCTGGAGTGTGTTAGGGATGGCTTTCTAGAGTAGTATGTTGAACTAACTAGAGAACTGGCTATTTATGATCTAGCATTATGTAATTCGAAAGGACTAATTAATAATCTTGTAAAAGAACGTTTAGGGATGAGTGAGCTTCATATGATAGAATTTTACATTATGTTTGAAAGTGAGATAGTTCAATCTGAAGCCAGGGTGTTAAATTTGAACCAAGAAAATTATGAAGGTATGAGGAGCAAATTGGCTGAAGTGGATTGGAAAATACATTAAAAGGTATGACAGTACATAGGCAATGGATAGTCTTTAAAGAATTATTACATAGTTTACAGAACCTTTACATTCCTTCAAGGCACAGAAACCCAAAAAGAAAAGTCAGTCAACCATGGCTAACAAAGGAAGTTAACGATTGTATAAGATTAAAGGAAAAGGCCTATAAAGTCCAGAAATAGTAGTAAACCTGAGGATTAGGAGGATTTTTGAATACAGCAAAGGAGAATCAAGAAATAGATAAAGAAAGGGAGAATAGAATATGAATGTAAACTAGTAAAAAAAAAAACAGGAAAATGACTGTAAAAGCTTCTATAGGTGCGTAAAAAGGAAACATTTGGCTAAGACAAATGTGGGTCCATTACAGGCAGAGTCAGGAAAATTTATAATGGGGAATAGAGAAATGGCAGAGAAGCTAAATGATTACTTTGTGTCTTCACTGAGGAAGATGCAAGAAATCTCCCAGAATTAGAGATCCAAGGGACTAGGGAGAATGGGAAATTGAAGGAAATTAGTATTAGTAAGAAGCTTGTATTGGAAAAATTAATGGGACTAAAGGTTGATAACCCCGGGATCTGATATTCTACATCCCAGAGTGTTGAAAGAGGTTGCTACTGAGATACTGGATGCATTGGTGATCATCTTCCAAAATTCTATAGATTCTAAAATGGTTCCTGCAGATTGGAAGGTAGCAAATGTCACCCCACTATTTAAGAAGGGAGGGAGAGAGAAAACGGGGAACTACAGACCTGTTAGCCTTTCGTCAGTAGTAGGGAAAATGCTAGAATCTATTCTAAAGGATGTGATAAGTGGACACTTGGATAATAATGACCTGAGGAATTGGCAGAGTCAACATGGATTTATGAATGGGAAATCATGTTTGACTAACCTGTTGGAGTTTTTTGAGGATGTTACTAATGGAATTGATAACTGGGAGTCAGTGGACATAGTATACTTGGATTTTCAGAAGGTTTTTGATAAAGTCCCCCACAGGAGGTTGGTTAGTAAAATTAAAGCACATGGGATAGAAGGTAATATACTGGCATGGATTATGGATTGGTTAACAGACAGAGAACAGACAGTAGGAATAAACGAGCCTCACTCACACTGGCAGGCCATGACTAGTGGGGTACTGCAAGGCCCAGCTGTTCACAATATGTATCAATGATTTGGATGTGGGGGTCAAATGTAATATTTTCAAGTTTGTGGATGATACAAAACTAGGTGGAAATCTGTGTTGTGAGAAAGATGCAAAGTGGTTTCAAGGGGATTTGGACAGACTTAGCGAGTGTGCAAGAACATAGCAAATGGAATATAATGTGGAAAAATGTGAGGCTATCCACTTTGGCAGGAATAGATGTGTAGAGTATTTCTTATGGTAAGAGATTAGAAAGTGTAGATATACAAAGGGACCCAGGTGTCCTCATTAATAAGTCACTGAAAGCTAACATGCTGGTGCAGCAAGTAATTAGGAACGCTAACGGTATGTTAGCCTTTATTGCAAGAGGTTTTGAGGACAGGAGTAGCTTCAATTGTGTAGAATCTTGGTTAGATCGCACCTGGAATACTGTGTGCAGTTTGGTCCCCTTACCTTGGAAGGATATTATTGTCTTAGATGGAGTGCAACGAAGGTTCACCCGACTTGTACCTGGGATGGCGAGACTGTCCTATGAAGAGAGATTGGAGAAACTGGGCCTGTATTCTCTAGAGTTTTGAAGAATGAGAGGTGATCTTATTGAAACCTACAAAATACTTAAAGGGATAGACAGGGTAGATGCAGCTAAGATGTTTCCCCTGGTTGGGGAGTCTAAAACCAGGGGACACAATTTCAAAATAAGGGGGAAGCCACTTAGGACCGAGATGAGGAGAAATTTCTTTACTCAGAGGGTTGTGAATCTTTGGAATTCTCTACTGCAGAGGCTGTGGAAGCTCAGTCATTGAGTATATTTAAAGTAGAGATTGACAGATTTCTAAATACCAATGATATAAAGGGATATGGGGATAGTGTGGGGAAAAAGGCATTGAAGTGGATGGTCAGCCATGGTCATATTGAATGGCAGAGCAGGGTCGATGGGCTGAATGGCCTACTCCTGTTCCTATAAGCCTTTGACCTCAACCCCATCAACTTCCTTGGCTGTCATCTCAGGCTAAATCTCTAAAATGGCAGATCCTTGAAATCAGAGTTTTTTTTCCCACTTCCAAGCTGTTGCCAAGAATGCATTCTTTCACATCTCTAAGATTGCCTACCTCTACCCCACCAGCCCTTCCTCACTAATCTGTATCTTTATCACCTTGAGGCAAGACTTATTCAAAGCGGTTCTTACTGGCTTTTGTTCTCCACAAACTTAAAAAGACCACAGTTAAGATCCCTTCCTCATGCATTTTTGCCTTCCTTTTCCACAGTCATGGACATTTCTTTTGTCCCTCCAGCACTGGATATCTCCCCATTCCAATTTCCTCCATTCTTTCAGTTTTGTGCCTTTTGTAATTCTCAAAATCACTCCACCTTGACTCTTTCCTCCGCCCCCCCCCCCACCCCTCCTCCTGTCCCTCACCCCCTCCCAATCTTTGCTCCTTTTTATGCTTGTTGCTCCTTTGCTTCCCTTCACTTCTACAAGACCTAACACATTATACTTTTCATTTTAAAAACTCTGAAGAAAAGTTAAGTTGTTCACATCTTAAATTACTTCTGTTTACTGGTTAGTGTGTAGTGAATTGTTAGTTTACAGTACATTTAAGAGGCATCTGGACAGGTACTTGAATGAGCAAGGCATCGAGGGATATGGAACTAATGCAGGTAGGTGGGATTAGTATAGATAGGCATTATGGTCGGCATGGACGCGGTGGGCTGAAGGGCCTGTTTCTATGCTGTACGACTATGACTCTATATATGAAAATCGTGATTTTTAAAATGATATTTTTGTCACAGCCATTTAACCATTTGGGTAGACTGAGTACTCTTTGGAAAGTCTGTCACAAGTTTATTGATCTGTAATATACAAAAGTCATGGGATTCATTCAGAAGGCATTGTAACAGATTTTAGTGAACAAACCCTTCCCCATGTGGGGGATATAAGAACATATTGTCTATGTTATTAACAAACTTGTTGGCAGTGCAGCAGTTTGAGGGTTAAGTTGTCCAGAAATTTATTTTCTATCTGATTTACTCAAACATGTTTAGTCTTGATAAATGTGGCATGAATTGTTGAAAGTCTATGTAAATGGCCTGCTGCAGGGTAGAGAATATTGTGCCATCAACTACCCTGTCAAATCAGTCCAAAATGACAGATTAAGTGCCTGCTGTACTAGATGGGAAACCAAGCTTTGGAATGCACAGTATACTGCTACCATCTGGTGGATGTCCTCATGAACTACACAACATTCTAAAATAAAAGCAAAATACTGCGGATGCTGGAACCACTCAGCAGGTCTGGCAGCATCTGTGGAAAGAGAAGCAGAGTTAACGTTTCGGGTCAGTGACCCTTCTCCGGAACTCACAACATTCTATCTCAGTTTTACAGCAATTCCTGTTTTAAACCATAGCAGTTTTGCAGTTAACTCTCCAGACGAGAATTATCCTCCTGAAACATATGTTTTCTATTTTATGGTAGATGTTCATATAGTTAGGACATATAGTTAGGGCGGCGCAGTGGTTAGCACCGCAGCCTCACAGCTCCAGCGACCCGGGTTCAATTCTGGGTACTGCCTGTGTGGAGTTTGCAAGTTCTCCCTGTGTCTGCGTGGGTTTCCTCCGGGCGCTCTGGTTTCCTCCCACATGCCAAAGACTTGCAGGTTGATAGGTAAATTGGCCATTATAAAATTGCCCCGAGTATAGGTAGGTGGTAGGGAAATATAGAGACAGGTGGGGACGTAGTAGGAATATGGGATTAGTGTAGGATTAGTATAAATGGGTGGTTGATGGTCGGCACAGACTCGGTGGGCCGAAGGGCCTGTTTCAGTGCTGTATCTCTAAACTAAACTAAACATTCCACCCAATTTGAAGACTTGATTTCTCATCCTGCTGTCTTTTGGGTCACATTCAGTGATAAAGATGATAGTGGGTTTTTAGGACACATTGCTTGAGAAATTGGGGCAAGGCTGCAATTTGGGAGAATTGCTCAGCAGCAATGTTTCCAACACAATTGTAAATAAGAATTTGGCAATTTTCAATTGTAAATCTTTTCATCTTTGTTCTATTATTTGTTATATCAATGATTGCACTACCTATGACTATATTATGACATTCTGTCTCTTCCAATAAATTAGTAATTTTTTGCTATTGGCACAACATATTCTTGGCTGTTCTTTGAGGCCTATTGTACTATTCCTAGATAAGTTTTTTTTTTATAACTGATGTATTGTTTTCTTTGCAGTACTAAGCCTACAGGATCTCTGCTGCCGAGCCATTGTTTCATGCACACCTGTACATCTAGTGGACAAACTGCCCCTTCCTGTTACCTTAAAGAGTCACCTCAAGTCTTTCTCTATGGCCAATGGACTGAATGCCAGGATGATGCATGGACGTTCCTACTCTCTCACAGCTAATGGTCGCAAACAAAGCAGTGTGAAAAAATCCAAGATCATTCGTCCTTCCCAAAGCCCAACACAGAGCTGCAATCGAAACAGCTGCAAAATCTCTTAGCTAAATCTACATGTGACAAAGAAAATTGAAATCTGATCACTACATATGCAGCCTGACAGGCTGGTGTCTCTGCTGTTCCAGTGAGAGAACTTATTCGACAAGTATATTTGAAAAGGGCCCATAAACTGTAGGTTCAAAGTTTGCACAAGGGAGTGAGAAATTATGCTGCTAATTTAAAGTAATTGTGAAAGGCATGATAGTCACAGGAATCTCAGATTCTCTGTGTGTGTTTCAATGGAGGTTGGGGAGAGAGATTGTTTCATCGTAGCTCAATGTCAAAACTTTGTCCATTTTTGTCTGAGTCAGACAATTGAATTGTTTCCAATTGTATTAGGTAGATTGGATGAATTAAGCATGCGTGATGTTGCTGAATATTTAAAGTGATACTGGGAGTTGGAATTTTAATTGCAATTATGCTATACTGTATTAAATATAAAAAGTCAAATTGGATCCTGCTGACAGTTGAAGTATCTTTTTGTAGGAATATGGTTTGCTTTGACAACTTGCAGACACCCATAAAATAACCTTCAAATTAGTATGTAAAGATCATATGCTGAAAAATATTAAGAATTTGTATGTTAATCCATTTCCAAGTTGCTCTGTTAGTTGTTAACTGTCGTGCATTAATACAACTTCAGTGATTTGTATATATCATTTTCCTTTTGGGACTGTGGTTTGTTTTTGTACAGAAACAAAAAAAACCTATGAAGTACAATACTAAGGGAATAAAAATGCCAAAGATGTAATTGGTAGAAAAGTTAACAGTGGGGAAAAAGATTTCTGAGTTAATTATCCATAATGTTTTGAAATTAAAACATTTTGTTTGAAAAAAGTCTTTCTGGGTAGAAGTATACTTCAAAATGACTGTGTGTGCCTGTTTTGTAAAGTGTGACATATTGGCATAGGTTTTACAGTCATAATGCTGATGGTAACCCATTTATTTCAATAAGTTGCTGGCTGCTTTACAGCCTGGGCCATTGCTGAATGGTGGGTTTCATAAACGAGATGCTTCCACTACAAAGAGTAAAGATGCCTTTGCTTTTTAAATATCTACATCTTGATGAAATGTAGAAAGATTTAAAGAGTGGAGTAACTGCCCAGCAGTTCCTGTGTTGGACTCTGAACCACAGTATCTACGTTTCCATTCCCAGCCTGAGCATTGACCAGTATTTTACCTCAATAGCTCTCAGTGGAAAAGATGTGCCTGTTTTTGATCAAATGCGAAGAGAAAGGCAGAAGAGGCCTACCAAGACTAGTCGCACCTACAGAAGTGCACCTGATGTCAGTCAGTTATAATATGTTGATGTTGGCAATACCATTGGAAGAACCACATCCGACCCGGCCCGAATCCTTCCTTTTTTTTCCCACCCCCGACCCGACCAGCAGTTAACTTGCCTTCTGGTTTTCACTGTTGCTGATCTGCACAAACTTAAAATAACTAACAAAACCACCTTTCTAGTCCAAAAATTAAATTAACATTGGAGCCACTTACCTGTGATAGAGTGTATCCAACCTGGCCCGACCTGAGTTCGAATGCCAGATCCGGAGGTGCAACCGGACCCGACCCGAACCTGACGCGTCGTCAGGTCCAGGTTGGGTAGCAGGCCTTTACTTGGATCCATCCTGTCTTCCACTCTGAAGGATGATCTCTGGTGACAGTTGGAATTGGGGGATTTATTTCTTCATAGTTATCTGGACAAGATAATTATGCAAACTAAAATAAAATCTTCACTTTTTAAGTTAACCAAAAGCTTTTGCAACAGATCACTGCAACTTTAAAATGTACAGGATATTTTACATTAATTTGTAATAAAAATGTATGTATCAGTATGCACTGAACTTCTGTATAAAACCAATTCTCAACCATTTTAGCAACTGAGCCACCAAAGAATTATAAACTTCCTATTTGCAAGGCTATCAATCATGTATGTATTTCAAGGTTACATATCTGTGTGTTACATACAGTAACCTCCTATGACACAGCTACAGCACACGCTAATTACAAAGTGTGCACTTCTAACTATTTCAAGTTTCTGGTATGGGTTTGATATCTAGTGAAAGTATTGAGTTTGATGTTACCTTGGTTTATCAAATTTGGGTCCAGTGTACATTTTCTGTCACCAACATTGAACCCAAACAAAATATTAGAGTACTTGATTGAATCTGATTTTTTTTTAAATTAGAGTGAGCTGCTGTGGCTCATGGAGTGGCATCTTAACACACTAGCAGGAGTCCACACATTTGTGCCCATTATCCTTCATACCACTGATCATGTATTAATCAACTGATGACCCAAGCCTCCAAGAGTACCTGAAACAAAAACAAGAAATGCTGGAATCACTCAGCAGGTCTGGCAGCATCTGTGGAAATAGAAGCAGAGTTAACGTTTCGGGTCAGTGACCCTTCTTCGGAACTGACAAATATTAGAAAAGTCACAGATTATAAACAAGTGAGGTGGGGGTTGGGCAAGAGATAACAAAGGAGAAGGTGCAGATTGGACCAGGCCACATAGCTGACCAAAAGGTCACGGAGCAAAGGCAAACTATATGTTAATGGTGTGTTGAAAGACAAAGCATTAGTACAGATTAGGTGTGAATATACTGAATATTGAACAGCAGCAAGTGCAAACCTGAAGAAAAACAACCTGAAAAAAACAGTGGGTAAGCAAACTGAACAAACTAAGATGAAATGAAATAAATGCAAAAAAAGATTGTAAAAAATGTAAAAAAAAAGGAAGAAAAAATAACTAAAAATGAAAGTAAAGTGGGGGGCTGTCATGCTCTGAAATTATTGAACTCAATGTTCAGTCCGGCAGGCTGTAGTGTGCCTAATCGGTAGATGAGATGCTGTTCCTCGAGCTTGCGTTGATGTTCACTGGAACACTGCAGCAATCCCAGGACAGAGATGTGAGCATGAGAGCAGGGGGGAGTGTTGAAATGGCAAGCAACCGGAAGCTCAGGGTCCTGCTTGTGGACTGAGCGGAGATGTTCCGCAAAGCGGTCACCCAGTCTGCGCTTGGTCTCCCCAATGTAGAGGAGACCACACTGTGAGCAGCGAATACAGTATACTACATTGAAAGAAGTACAAGTAAATCGCTGCTTCACCTGAAAGGAGTGTTTGGGGCCTGGGATAGTGAGGAGAGAGGAGGTAAATGGGCAGGTATTACACCTCCTGCGATTGCAAGGGAAGGTGCCCTGGGACGGGGACGAGGTGGTGGGGGTAATGGAGGAGTGGACCAGGGTGTCGCGGAGGGAACGATCCCTTCGGAATGCTGACAGGGGAAGGGAGGGGAAGATGCGACTGGTAGTGGCATCACGCTGGAGGTGGCGAAAATGGCCACCTTTTTACATTCCTTTTTACATTTTTTACAATCTTTTTTTGCATTTATTTCATTTCATCTTAGTTTGTTCAGTTTGCTTACCCACTGTTTTTTTCAGGTTGTTTTTCTTCAGGTTTGCACTTGCTGCTGTTCAATATTCAGTATATTCACACCTAATCTGTATTAATGCTTTGTCTTTCAAAACACCATTAACATATTGTTTGCCTTTGCTCCGTGACCTTTTGGTCAGCTATGTGGCCTGGTCCAATCTGCACCTTCTCCTTTGTTATCTCTTGCCCAACCCCCACCTCACTTGTTTATAATCTGTGACTTTTCTAATATTTGTCAGTTCCGAAGAAGGGTCACTGACCCGAAACGTTAACTCTGCTTCTCTTTCCACAGATGCTGCCAGACCTGCTGAGTGATTCCAGCATTTCTTGTTTTTGTTTCAGATTTCCAGCATCCGCAGTATTTTGCTTTTACTCCAAGAGTACCTTACTGTTTAATGCTACAATTCATTCATTTTAGACACACATTTAGGTATGTCAAATCATAGCAAATTACAACACAGAAGAAAGCCATTTGGCCCATCGGGTCAGTCAAAAATGAGCTACCCAGCCTATCCCCACCTTCCTGCACTAGGTCCGTAGCTCTGCAAGACATCTGAGTACCTTTTAAATGTGGTGAGAGCTTCTGCCTCCACCGTCCTTTCAGTCAGTGCGTTCCAGGTCCCTACCACCCTCTGGCTGAAAACTTCTTTCCTCATCTCCCCTCTAATCCTTCTACCAGTTACTTTATATCTATGCTCCCTGAATTTGATCCCTCTGCTACGATAAATAGGTTGTCCCTATTTCCTCCATCTAGGCCCCTCATAATTTTATACACTTCAATTAAGTCACCCCCAAGCTTCCACTATTACAAAGAAAACAACCCCAGCTTATCCAATATTTCCTTTTATAGCTAAAATTGTGTAGTCTTGGCAACATCCTTGTAAATCTCCTCTGCACTCTCTCCATGGCAATCACATCTTTCCTGTAATGTGGTGACCAGAACTGTACGCATTACTCGAGCTGTGGTCTAACTAGTGTTGCATACAGTTCTAGCACAACCTCCCTGCTCTTAAACTCTATGCTTCACCTAATAAAGGAAAGCATGCCCAATGCCGCCTTAATCAACTTATCGACCTGTCCTGCTACCATTAAAGATCATACATTCCAAAGTCCCTATCTTCCTCCACACTACTCATTTATTATCTATTCCCTTGCCTTGTTGCACCTCACACTTCTCTGGAATGTCCAACTGACTAGACCATCTATATCTTCTTGCAGTCTAAAGCTTTCCTCCTCATTGTCAACCACACGGCCAATTTTTGTATCATATGCAAACTTCTTTATCATGCCCCTACATTTGAATCTAAATCATTACTATGAGCTGCAAAAGGCAAGGGAACGAGAACGGAGCCCTGCAGAACCCCACTGGTAATGCCTTTCCATTACCCTTTGCTTCCTACCACTAAGCCAATTTTGGATCCAATTTGCCACTCTTCCTTGGAGCACAAGAGCTTTTACTTTTTTGACCAGCCTACAACGTGGGACCTTATCAAAACCCTTGCTAAAATCCATATCGGCCACAGCCACCGCACTGCACTCTTCAACCCTACTTGTCACCTCCTCAAAAATTCAATCAAATTAGTCAGACATGATTTCCCTTAACAAAATCATGCTGGCTTTCCTTGATTAATCTGTACTTTTCTAAATGAAGGTTTATATTGTCCTTCAATTAATTTTCCCACAATTGAAGTTGAGGTTAACTGGCCTATAATTATTCTGATTATCCCTCCCTTTTAAACAATTATACAACATTGGCAGTCCTCCAATCCTCTGACACCACTCTTCTGGCTGGGGAGGATTGAAATATGATGGTCAGAGCCTTTGCAATTTCCTCCCTTTTTTCTTTTAGCAACCTGGGATATATTTCACCCAGGCCTGGTGATTTATCTACTTTTCAAGACATCAAACCCTTTCATACTTCTCTTACAATGTTTATCCCATCCAATATTTCACACTTTTCCTCCTTAACTATGATGTCATCATTGGCCCCCTCTTTTGTGAAGACAGCCATGAAGTATTCAATAAGAACCTTACCCACATCCTCCACCTCCACACAGAGGTTAGCTTTTCAGTTCCAATCAGCCCTACTCTTTCCTTAGTTACCTTATTGCTCCTTTATATACTTATAAAATAAATTAGGATTTTCCTTGATTTTATTTGCCAGTATTTTATCATGCCCCCTCTTTGCTTTCCTGATTCCTGTTTTAATTTCACCCCTACACTTTCTGTAGGCTTTCTGCAGTATTAAGCTCTTGGTGTCTGACATAAGCTTCCCTTTTTTGCGTTATCTTACCCTGTATGCACCTTGTCACCTAGGGACTCTAGATTTGGTCCTCCCATCTTCTTTCTTTGTGGGAACATGTTTACCCTGAATCCCTTGAATTTCCTCCTTGAATGCTGCCATTGCCCTGACGCTGATTTATCTTCAAGTCGCTGTTTCCAGTCCACTTTTGCTAAATTGCTTCTCAGCCTAATAAAATTGACCTTCCCCCAATGTAGAATCTTTACTCTTATTTTATCTTTGTCCTTTTCCATACTATGCTAAATCTAACTGAATTATGATTTTGTGGTATAAATGATTTGGATGTAAATGTAGGGGGCGTGATCAAGAAGTTTGCAGATGATTCAAAGATTGGCCATGGGGTAGATAGCGAGGAGGATAGCAGTAGGCTGCAGAAAGATATTGATGGTCTTGTCAGATGGGCAGAAAAATAGCAAATTGAATTCAACTTGGAGAAATGTGAGGTGATGCATTTGGGCAGGTCAAAGAAGGCAAAGGAATACATGATCAATAGGAAAATACTGAGAAGTGTAGAGGAAGTAAGGGAGCTTGGAGTGAATGTCCACAGATCCCTGAAGATAGCAGGACAGGTCAATAAGGTGGTTAAGAAGGCATATGGAATTATTTCCTTTATTAGCTGAGGTATAGAATAGGTAGGTTATGCTGGAACTGTATAATTCATTGGTTAGGCCACAACTTGAGTGCTGTGTGCAGTTCAGGTCACCTCATTACTGAAAGGATGTAATTGCACTAGAGAGGGTACAGAGGAGATTTACGAGGATGTTGCCAGGACTGGAAAAATGCAGCTATGAGGAAAGATTGGGTCGGCTGGGGTTGTTCTCCTTGGAACAAAGAAGGCTAAGGGGAGATCTGATTGAAATGTAGAAAAGTTTGAGGGGCTGGTATAGAGTGGAGATGAAGGGTCTATTCACCTTAGCAGACAGGTCAGTGATGAGGGGGCATAGACTTAAAGAGATTGGTAAAAAAAATTAGAGGGGAGATGAGGAAAAACTCTTTCACCCAGAGGGCGGTGATGGTCTGGAACTTACTGCCTGAAAGGGTAGTTAAGGCAGAGACCCTCAACTCATTCAAAAGGAGTCTGGATATGCACCTCAAGTACAGTAAGCTGCAGGCCTACGGACCAAATGCTGGAATGTAGGATTAAAATAGGTGGATCGTTTTTTGGCCGGCACAGACACTATGGGCCAAGTGGCTTCTTTCTGTGCCTTAAACTTTCTATGATTCTTTCTATGATCACAATCACAAAAGTGCTCTCCCACTGATACTCCTTCCACTGCCCTGCTTCATTCCCTAACACTAAAAATGAAAATATATTCATACTTTCAAGTATGAAATTGAGCTGCACATTATTATTGATGCATACAAACAACATTTTGTAAAAGCAAAATACTGCAGATGCTGGAAATCTGAAATAAAAACTCAGCAGGTCTGGCAGCATCTGTGGAGAGAGAAGCAGAGTTAACGTTTCCGATCAGTGAACCTTATTCAGCACTGGGTATCTTATTAGACAGGTCTTTATACTTCTCAATTTAGGCTTTTTTTTTGTAGAGATACTGGCAGATCTATCATGACATTGCTCTCAGGTAGCCCGGTACCTGGATTGCAATGTTTAATGTTTACCACGGTCTCCACTGCAGCTTAATTAAAACAGCAGTTTGTCCATTCCTTTAATGCAGCAAACTTACTGAAGTAGTAAATCCAACGACTGACAAGAGATAAAAAATATTACACACAATATTGATGCTGAAAGATACAGGCCTCAGATATTACATTTGTAATACAGCTTCCTAGCACCCCCTTCACAAAATTTAAGATGCACACTACTTTGTTCTTCTCTACCAAAACCTTTCTTTCTCAGTTAATTACGATTTTTTTTTTTTGCTCAACTTTCCAGAATGGATTTGTAGTATTTACTTTGGATGCAAATACCTTCTTTGTTTATTCTTCTCCTCTATGCCCCAAAATGTTCTATTTTTTCTATTACTTGCATGAATATTTTACTTTTCTCTGCTCCACTTCTAATGGTGCTTTGTGGTTCTCTTTAAAATTGTTAGTGCAACACTACACAGTGAGATTTTTCTCCCACATTCTTGCATCTCTAACTAGAATATGGACAATACCAACAACATGCATTTATATACTACCTTTAACTTAGAAAAATGTCCGAAGGTGCTTCACAGAAATTACAAGACAAAAATGGATGCCAAAGAATGATATACTAAGGAAGGTAACCAGACACTTAGTTAAAATACTGGTTTTAAGGACAGCTTTAAAGGAGGAGAGAGAGGTGGACAGCCCAAGAAGTAAAAGGTGGGAGTTTCAGAATGTGGGGCCTAGACAGCTGAAGACATGGCCACCCATAGTGGAGCAGGGAGAATGTACAAGAGCTTGAGGGGCTGAATGCCCTACTCCTTATGTAATCTGTGATAGATTGGTGAGGACAAGGTAAAGTAGGTTATTCCCACCTGCTGCAAGTCTGGTAACTATATCATTCCAGGCTCAGTCAGTGTTGGTACTACTGAGCCGTTCTGTGATGGACCAATGCTGGAGCAAAGGGAGGAGGAGATGCACAAAAGGCCAGAGTTGGAGGAATGCAGAGTTCTTACGGGGGAGGGAGGTTGTTGGACTGGAGAAGGTTACAGGAGATGAGCAGGTGCAAGACCATAAAGGAATTTGAACAGAAGGGTGAGAACTTGAAGATCAAGGCATTGAGCATAAAGTGCAAAGATTGTGCAAGACACTTTTTGTGTATTTCTGCACTAATTTAGATGTCAGGAATTTGTGGAAATGTTGAGGTTAAAATTGTTTTGTACAGAGATTCTCAAGATAATGATGGGAATTACAAAAGTATTAGGAACAGGAGTAGGCCATTTGGCCCCTCGAGCCAGCTGCACCATTAGTAAGATCACGGCTGATCTGATTGTGGCCTTAACTCCATTTTCCCACCTGCCCCCCACCCCCCCCCCCCCCATAACCCTTGACTCCCTTGTCAATCAAAAATCTGTCTAACTCAGCCTTGAATATATTCAATGTGTTACCACCAAGGTGGGAGTAATGCACTTTTAATTCAGTTCCACTACTCCACAAGTCATAGCATATCAAATAACGTTTCCCACCTACCGAAGAATATAATGAAAAAACACTTATTTCTTTAACCCTCATGCACACACATATATTTTTTTTAAATGATTAACCGGGGAAAAGGATTTTTGGTTGACAGCTGTTTCTTGGGAATAGAAGGACTAATGAAATAATTGAGTTTATCACATTCTGGTAGGATGTTTTCGGTACAGTGAGGTGTCCCAGAGTTGAATAGTCAGATGCCACTCAAAGTCTCTCCAGGCGAGGTTGATGAATAGTCTGTGTTGGATAGACTTTCAAGGAAATTTGTCTGCAGCAGGCATCACACAGGTCTTTCAGCAGGGGTGCAGCAACCAGTCTGCTTGGGCTTTTAAAAAACAGCAGTCTAGCAGTAGAAGCTTTCTTGAGATTTCAGGATCTCCCAAAACACAGGAGACAACAGGAACCACCCTTGATGCAGGAATTCTTCAGAGACTGGACAATAGGAATCTGCCACCATTCAAATGCAGGATTTCTTTTCAAGAGATGTAAGTCTCCTCTACAGAGAGAGGTAACACTTTTCCGGGTCTTCATTGCTCCAGGCAGGTCAAAGCAAAGATTTCAAATGCCTGCCCTTTGTCCAATTCACTGGCTTTTTAAAGGGTCCAAGGTGAAAAAAGAACCTTCCTGAACATGCTCACGTGTCCATACACAGCATCTCCCGTCACTCTAAAGCTGCTCTGAAAAAAGGTCAAACCCCTGTGGTTTCCTTGAAATTGCTGGCTTTCCTGGCCTTGTAAAGTTCAACTTCCTTTCAAAGCACCAATAAAGTTCAACTCTTGTTATGAACTTCCTTTCAAAACATTATAGGAATTCCAACTGTTTGCAGGTGTCCTCCACTGATCAAGATTCCTTTTCTCAGCTTTTAAAACACACAGAATTCCAAGTTCTGAGTACAAAAAAAAACCTTTTGTAACAAATGACTCAGCCTCCACTGCTTGCTGGGGAAGCAATTTCCACACACGAATCAGCCTCTGAGAGAAGAAATTCCTCCTCATCTCCATCTTAAATTGGAGATCCTTTAATTTGAAACTGTGCACCCTAGTTCTAGATTTCCCCCATGAGGGGAAACATCCTCTCAGCATCTACCCTGTCAAGCCCCCTCAGAATCTTATACCTTTCAATAAGATCACCTCTCAATCTTATAAGCTCTAATGAGTATAGGCTCAACTTTTCCTCATAAGACAATCCCTTCATCCCAGGAATCAGCCTAGTGAACCGTCTCTGTACTGCTTCTAATGCAAGTATGTTCCTCCTTAAATAAGGTACACCGTACCCTCGGTGCAGTCACACCAATGCCCTGTACCCTTCTAGCAAGACTTCCCTACTTTTATACTCCATCCCCCTTGGAATAACAACCAACATTTCATTTGCTTTCCTAATTATTTGCTGTACCTGAATGCTGACTTTTTGTGATTCATGTACAAGGACACCCAGATCCCTCTGTGCTGTGGCATTCTGTAGTGCCTCGCCATTTAAATAATATTCTGCTTTTCTATTCTTCTTGCCAAAGTGGACCTCACATTTTCCCACATTATACTCCATCTGCCAAATTCTTGCCCACAATTTGGTGTATGGAAATTGCTCATGAGTTAAGGGTTCATTTACCAAAGAACACAAAATTGAAGTTTTCTTTAAGATTGTTACGATTCTGAGACCAGTAATTTTTTAAAAAGAAATTCAAATTCCCAGTTATTACTGAAAGAATTATGCCACATGTTATGAAAGTGATTCTGTTTTGTTAAAAATATTTTGGAAAAAAAAAGGAATTTATAGTTAAGCTAAATAAACGTTGGATCAGTTTTTTAATCAAGGGGACAGTGAGGGAGCCAGATTGGCAACAGAGTTGCTGTTTGTTACATTAGAATTAGAATTAGAATATTACAGCGCAGTACAGGCCCTTCGGCCCTCGATTGCTCAGGTTAGGCTTCAAGCAGAAACCCTGGTAACAGGGGCAGAAAAGTGACAAGCATTCCTTTGATTGGACAAGCCCAGTAGCAACAGAACACCTGGGATGGACAAAAAAACTGACAAGTTTTCTGGTAGTCAGTCAGTGTGTGTTTTACTTTCTGGAGGAAAAGATTCTTGCTGTATGTTTTTAAAAGGTCAAGTGCTGTTGAAGTGTCAAAAAAAGGAGAGAATTCCAAGAAAGAACAGAAGACTACAACCCAGTTTTCTTTTTCGCAATTCCCTAAAAGACTCTGAAGTCCACTGTATCGAGTTGTCTTGTTTCCTGTATTTCAAGAAGGCTTGCCAAACTACTTTCCAACGCTGCCTTAAGAGAACTAATTCTGGAAGATTCTAAAGATCCTGCCTGCGTGTGCTCGGAGGTTGAATGTGTGCCAGTTTGGTGCAGCGTTTCTCATCTGCTATTTTTTCAGGCATAGGCAAGTGATCTGCCCGGTTGTGTTTTTTTGTCTGTAATGGAGCTCTGATCTAAAAATCCTTTTTTACTTTTTCGGTTAACCGGTATATATATATATATATATATATATATAAATATATGTGTATATATCTGTATCTGTGTGTGTGGATGTGAAGGAGCTAAGGTAAAAAGGGACTTTAAAAATTGGTTAAGGTTGAAAAGGGGACTTTAAAACTAATTAATGTTGGACTTTTAAAAGTTTGATCTGCATGTTAGTGTGTTCTAATCTGGGGAAAATAGTGTATCTGATTGGCTGTTTCAACAAGTGGGAAAAATTTAAAGAATATATTGAGACCTGTGGAGAAGTGGGACTGAATTAACATTTCACATTTTAAACAAAAAATCTTTACCGTACAAGAGTTAAACAAAGTAAACACTGCTAAATTAACAGTACAATTTGAAACCACTTATTCTTTAAACTTAAAATCTTGACAGAACATGATGACGTATAGTTTAAACTCTAAATCTCAACAGAACACTCCTGTTTGACTTTTACTTCCACTCAAGAGTTCCCCTATACTTTATAAGATCTTGGCAGTTCATTCACTTCTCCTTGGACCAATCCAAAGTGTACCGCTACTCATTGGAATTCACTTTGATTTTCCTTAGTTTCTCAGCTATCTTCTGAGGTATGATATTTCCTGGGGATTCTCCCTCGCATTTGGCTAGGCAATCCTCCAGCTCTCCGTCAATACCTCATGAATCTGGATTTCCCAGCTTTAGCATGGGCCTCACTCAAATCAGAAATACCACTGGTTCCTGATGGATTTCCTGCTCCGGACCAATGGGCATCCCCCTGCATCATCTATCTCCACAACATATGGTACATCTGGGATGTCTCAGATGGCACTTTAAACTAATTACCTCCAACTCCAAAACATCTCTTTGATTTCAGATACCCAAATGAATAATTAATACTGCTAACAAAGACATGACAATTCTCTCCAGACGTACTGGCTTCAGTTCCCCAACTAAATGAGTCCACCTGCTGTCTTATGGCTCTCGCCTCTCTAATTCTGTCTCTGTCAATGCACATGGAAAGATTTTTGAAATAAAATCTCTTGGGTGGTCCTGCAACCTTTTGAACCCTATAATTCCAATTATCTTACAACTACACATTTAATTTCCCCAAAACTATAAGTGACCTCTAAAATATTTTTAAAAACCATGAATGAGATGAAACCATGCAACAAAATGATAAGCCAGAGGCAACTCTTTAACTCAAAGGATAATAGAGTTGTAGGGAACACTACTGAAACATGATATAAGTGTATTCTTAAATTGGATACATTGTAAAGGGATTGAGGGATTTGGTGGAACAACAGTTTGGACACAAAAGATTGTCTCCATTCCTAAAAAAAACTTTGGCACATAAACTACTGACATTTTGGTAGGATTGATTTTAAAACACAATTTAAAACCATTAAAAATAATTTGATAAAATGCCTCAGCATTGTTTCATGCGTGAACTATTTTATAATGCCAGTAAATAAATTGAGTGCATTTTCCTGAGCTTAATTGTGGCACTTAATTTGTAACAAACACTGTTACATGCCACATCGGGGGAAAAAAACATGAGGGCCCTAGGCCATTTCCATACTTTTAGTCAGTGTCTACTGAACAGTGATGGCATAGACCTGGCTTCCCTTTTAGTAAAGGAATGTCATGTGGTGCATGGCAGTCAGAAAAGGGATCAACATAGAAATTGCTAAACAAAAGAGACCAGATTCCATCTGGTCTGTTTCTACCACGCTGGTAGATGCATGATGTTGATTAATCAAAGCAGTGAATCTCTATCAGTTAGCCTGCAACACACCAAGACATAATGTCAGGAAAACCCCAGTGGTGGGGAGCTTTGGAAATCATCGGTCCAAATAATTCAAGAAAAATAAAATCAATATATATTTTTGGTGTAATGTCTATAACAAGCCACCAAGTGGCATTGGCGCAAATGTACCTTCCAGTGTGTGATATCTGCCATATGCCAGCAGGTGGTGTATGTTGTCAGGTAAAATTACAATTCCATAAACTAATGAACCTTTTTAAGTTTTCGACAAAACATTTAGTTTCCAGGGGCTATAACTGGATATAGCTTTCAGTTACTTTATCATTGAAATAAATTGACAGTGAATGAAACTGAAATAAAAGTTGTGACTATTGGTAGAAATGGTCAAATAACCTTTGGAATTGCACTTCAATGCATATTTTAATGCAAAAATCAAGGCCTAAGCCCATAGTGCAGTATGCCATCAAGGTGGAAAGCATGAAAGGAGAAGACAAGATACATCAAGAAATACTAATTAGACATCATGCTTGGGTGTAACAGCCTGTCAGAGGAGAGTAAGATCAAAGATGAAAGTCAGCGATTCATAACTTACTTTTATAGTCGATACAGCAGCAGCAGTGTCTGTTATCTCGAAAGGAGAGTACAAGAGGTCCCTAAGTCACATTCCCTTACGAAAAACTGGTGTGAAACTGACTAGTTACTCCAATAACAGTATTCCAGTATTAGGCAAAGTGAGTGTTAAGGTGGAATACAATGATGCATCCTATTATTTGTCATTGGTAGTAGGAGGAGGAAACAAATTCTCCCTGATGGGAAGAAATTGGCTTAAGAACATACATTTAAGCTGGGCTGAGTTAATTACAGTAAGGATCAGTAAGAGAACGCCTGACATTGAGGAATTTCTAAGAGTGTACAAAGTGGTCTTTGAGCAAGGAGGACCAAGTGATAAAATTGGGCATCACAAGGCCGAAGTCAAGATAAAGGACAATGTATAGCCAACATTTTGCAAAGCTAGGCCAGTGCCTTATGCACAGTTAGAAGCAGTAAGTAAAGAGCTGGATAG
The DNA here is from genome assembly GCF_036365525.1 of Heterodontus francisci. Taxonomy (NCBI): domain Eukaryota; kingdom Metazoa; phylum Chordata; class Chondrichthyes; order Heterodontiformes; family Heterodontidae; genus Heterodontus; species Heterodontus francisci. Next base: position 32,958,203 of record NC_090396.1, on the reverse strand, counting down.
ATCTGAAAGAACAGCGGCAATTAAAGAGGTAAAGAGCAGGGAATGGTCCACACCCCTTATGGTAGTCCAAAAAGCAGACAGGTCCTTTCAAATTTGTGGGGATTATAAACAAACAATAAATAAGGCAATTGAAAATGATACTCGCTGCCTACTAGTGATGATTTGTTTTCTAATTTAGCAAATGAGAAGGTGTTTAGTAAAATACATCTGTCAAATGCATATTTGCAATTAGAATTAACTGACAAGAGCAAGGAATTGCTTACCATTCATACACACAAAGGGCTGTACCAGTACGAAAGATTGCCATTTGAGGTGTCTACTGCTCCCACAGTGTTCCAGAGCGTCATGGATCAGGTACTAAGTGGGATGAAAGGAGTGTGCTGTTTCTTGGATGATATTTTAATTAGAACTAAGACAGAGAAAAAGCACTTGTAAAGTTGAACAAAGCCCTAGATCAACTTCGAGACTACAGCATCAAAACTACAAAACACAAGTATTGCTTCATGGTGTCAAGTCTAACATACCTGGGTCACCAAATAGATCGTGAATGTATCCACCCAATGCAGGAAAAGGTTGAGGGGATTTTGAAAGCAAAGAGACCAGAAAACAAAGAAGAAATTAGAACATTCATAGGAATTGTTGTATATTATTCTAAGTTCATCCCTGACTTAGATAATACATTCTCTCCATTGTATCGACTGCTCAAAGATGGAATAGATTGGGAGTGGTCTGTGAAGCATTTGAAGAAGTGATGAAAGTACTGACTAGTGATGCTGTTTTGACCCACTATGATCCCAAGAAACCATTGGTTGTGGCGTGCAATGCCGCACCACAAGGGTTAGGTGTGATGTTATCTCACATAATGGAAGACAGTGTGGAGAAGCCTGTCGCATATGTTTCACATACTTTAACTAAGTCAGAGCAAAATTACTCACAAGTTGAGAAAGAGGCATTAGCGATCATATATGGTGTTACAAAGTTCAATCAATACCTGTACTGTGGAAAGTTCACTTTGTTAACTGACCACCAAGCTCTTATGATCATTTTTGGTTCAAAGAAGGGAGTACCGTCTCTAATGGCTTCAGAGATGGGCAATGATTTTGGTGGCCCATCAGTATGATATTAAATATTGTACGTCAGCAGATCATGCAAATGCGGATGTTCTTTCGAGAATTCCCATGAAGACTGATTCATTTTTAGCCAATGAGTTACCTGTAAATTACTTTACATACACAAATGACATGGCAGTGTCTGCCAGTGAAATTTCTGAAGAAACTCGCAAGTCTGGGTGCTCAGTAAAATATTTAATTATGTCATGAATGGCTGGTCTAAAGAGTGTGGTGATGAGAAATTGCAAGCGTACTTCAAAGGTAGAAATGAACTGAGTGTAGGTCAAGGCTGTCTCCTATGGAGTTCAAGAGTCATTAGTCCACCAAGGTTTAGAGAGAGGTTGTTAGAGGAACTTCATCAAGAGCACACAGGGATAGTCCATATGAAAGCACTAGCAAGAAGCTATTTTTGGTATCCAAAGGTAGGTAGAGATATTGTAGATTTGGGTGAAAAGTTGTGAAGTGTGTCTCAGAATGAGAAATGATCCAACGAAATTTCCTTTTATTCCATGGTCAAACACAAGAAAACCGTGGGAACGAGTACATGTCGATTTCTTTGAAGTGGAAGGTAAAGAGTATTTTGTTTTGGTTGATAGCTACAGCAAGTAGATAAATGTTGAGTTTATGCCCAATACCACAAGTTCCAAAACTACTGAAGTTTTGAGAAGTTGGCTTGCAATTTATGGTTTGCCAGAAGTGTTGGTGTCAGATAATGGTCCACAGTTTACATCAGAGGAGTTTGAAATATTTCTGAGTAAGAATGGAGTCAAACACACTCTAATATATCCGTATCACCCAGTATTGAATGGTGCTGCAAAAATAAGTATACAAATTGTGAAGAGGTCTTTGCAGAAGTATTTGCTAGGTGACCATGCTTTCTGTTCTCTTACAGAGTAACCCCACAGTCTACAACAGTTTGCTCACCTTATGAATTAGTGTTTAAACACGGTCCTAGGACAAGGTTTAGTTTGCTTAAGCGAGACGTCAATAGCAAGGTAAGAGAAAAGCAAGACAAGTGAAGATGAGTCATGATATTTGAGGCATGAAACTTCGAGAGTTCAGTGCTGGTCAGAAGGTCATGGTGAAAAACCACTGAGATGAAAAGGAGAAGTATGTGTTTGGAGTTGTAAAAAGTCTAGCTGCATTCACATATCTAGTGAAGACTGGAGAGAGACTCCGTCAGTGTCATGTAGATCATTTGCTTGAAAGAGGAAATATGACAAAGGGAGAGCATGAGAAACCTCCTATAGTCCAACTTCCTACAGTCCTAAGAGAAAGTCAGAATGAAAGTGCAAGTCACAAAGAAACTGAAAGTTTGCCGGTATCACAGAATCCACCAGCAGATCAAAATGAGTCAGGGTCCTTGATTAAGACTAATCAATCAATTTCAAAGTCCCAACCATTAAGTGGAATTGGTAGTCAAAGTCAAAGTTCAGGGTTGACACAGTCTGAGATGTCTGGAGAGCAGAGTCAACTAATGGAAATGGAAGAAGATACCCAGACAGAAAGAGAAAGAAGCCAGATAGGTTAATTGAACATATGTAGGAAGGATGAAGAAATAAGTCATTCCTTTCATTACTTTTTGTCAAATGATTATATTTTTGTTAAAGGCATACTGATGTTAAGGAAAATAATTTTTTTAACATGTAAATTACTCTGGAAATATTGATTATCTATGTTTTCATTCTGATTACAGTATTAACTGGCATGCAACCCAACCTGTTAAATTTCAGAGTATTGTTCTTGTATTCTGGGAAATTATGTACAAGTAACATTTTACCTTTGAATGTAATTTTTTTTTAATGGGGAGGGAGTGTATTAAACTGGATTATTGTATTGTAATATCATTTGTATACTCACTCTCTGCTGCCCTTTCTGTTGGGAGGTGTAAATAAAAGTTTCCAACGTGGCTGTCCCCAGTTAAGACCTCATGTAGTTTTATTCTGAATACACAACAGCAAGGGGCCTGCTACTGCGGGGAGACGCCGCCAGGTAAAAGTTGGTGGCCTCCTCGCATGGTCCGGGTGTCCCTCCTTTGAGGCAATTCAGTGCCCCTAGAGGGCCCCCTGCCAGTGATGGCAGTCCCACCAGGAAGACCCCCCCAGCCCTTACTAACACCACGCCAAACCCTGTCGCCAGGGTCTGCGTGAATGGCCGTGGCGATCCTAGCCCCACTTACTTTTCCCGGTGTCTTCATCATTCTTTTACTCTGTAGGGCCTCCAGTGGTACCAACAGTGGCCACCACTCCCAATGGTACTGTAGCGCTGCCAGCCTTCAGATTGACCGGCAGCTCTGGATTGGGCAGCTTGTCCTCAAAGGGACAACATTCCCGAAGGCAGGTTGTTAATTGCTTACCTGCCTGCCATGAAATAGCAATGGGGGTCCAGTGGAGAGCTGAGGCATGGTCTCCCCTCACTTTCAGGCACATCGCCAAGACCCCTGTCACAGGAATAAAATGGCCCAAAGTTAACATTTCATGTTGCTGACCTTTCATCAGAAGAGCATTTCCAAAACTTTCTGTTCTATTTGGGTGCCATCTGTAATGCAATCGAAGGAACCCTGTCACTTTATGAAGTTGTATATCCTGCTCCAAATCACCCATCAAAAAATGGGCAGCCTGGGATTGGATCATGAAAGGTCAGGTGCCTAATTTTCAGACCTTATGCTCACTGTCTATGAAACCTCATTTCAGTGGTAGGCCTTGGAAAATCAGGGCAATATATGTTCTTTTGTCAGATCGGAAAATATGGGGATTATCTGAAAATTTTAAAGTTGTAATTTCCTCAGGATATGCTATTCATCATTGGTGGCATTTATTACAGTTTGTTTGTGCTGCTAAACCACCATTGACGTAAAGTACCCAAACTCTGTTCCTTCATTAAAAACAATGGAAGTTAAGGTTTAAAAAGAAAAAACAATTAGAGTACAAGAGGGCACATAACATCTTTCAGCACTTTCCACTGATCTTTCCACAAGCCTTCCACAATGAATTAACTCAGATGGACAAATGCCAGTCCATACTAATCCTGATTACCATTGTCTTCTTACTGACTTTTCTAACAGTAGTTGAGAATTTGTCAGAGCTGCTGTTTCCAGCTTTTCCTAACTATAAGCAATCATAGCCCTGTTCATACAGACCAGATCATACAAATTGCAGCACAAAAATGTCAATTTTTTAAAACTTTGAGAACATTATAAATAGACAATGGGGTTGATTACTATGGAAATGTGTTTAACTATACAGTTACCTAGGTCAGTAGAACTGCCTTTGTGTCTGACACTTTAGCTGGCTTTGTTTTCATTAACAACAGAATATGAGTTTAATAAATTTATAATTAGCTGAATACATTTGGTAGGACTTCTGGTGCTGAGACTTGATCGTACTTCATTGTACTTACTTACCAAGCACGCTTGTCAGAGTTGAGGAAACTATAAGCTTGAGAAATCCACTCAGACATTTGGAGACTGTCCAGTATCACTTCCTCTCCCAACAAGAAAGCACAGGCTGAGCCATAGACTTTTCCATGACCAACAATGGCATTCTATGATTAGCCTGCACATAATATCATTAAAGCAGAATTAAATGAATGCCATCAGTTTGTCTTCTCCCATCATTGGAAATTTCAGGGGTGGGGTGGGAATTTTCAATACCCAGCTGCCCATTTCTCATCTGTGGAAAATGTTTTGAGGGACCTTGTGCAACCATTTTTCTGCCTGAGTCAATTTTCAGGTAGGAAGCTCTTTAAATATGCAAATTACGGTCCTATGCTTGTTGTAGACCTCGATTGCAATTTTTGTGGAGAGATGGGCAGAGCATGCAGGGCACACACTAGTCCTACTTTCTCCAGGTGCTGAGAGGTGTAACTGGCAGTTTTTAAAGGACCTCTGGAGGCCTCTCTGACAAAGTACCTTTTGGGTTTTCGTTAAAGATTTTTATGGGGCCAGGAGAAGCTGGATTGACCCACTAAAATGTCCAAACTACTCCCAGCCTGCCGCCCATCATTCACTCACTCACTTGCCCTAACAGACTTTATTTGCTGGCTGCTGCAGTGAAACCAACATTTTGGTGTCTGCAGCTCACATAGAATAGGTCTTATTCAGGCTGGAACCTGAAAATTGTTTGGGCCTCCCTCTGCTGCATAGCCTTTTGCTACACAAACCAGAGCTGAGGACAACCAAAAATTTACCAAATAAGAAAGCTAGTCACTTGACAAGTAGCTTGGAATTAAACTTTCAATTTAAATGAGATTTGAACACAGAGTTACTAGATTGTCCAAAGACTCATATATTTAAACACAATCATAATTACAAACAATGATCTAGAAATTCGATGTCATTGCGCCCATATTACCAGTGCAGCATGGGCACCATAAAGTCCAATATGGTGGGCAGCATGCATATGCTTATTCCACAATGGAAGTGCGCCACCACTATATTGGTTACGGCTGCTCAAATAAGCATCCGGGGGTATACCTTCAACTGTCATTGCCCAAATTGGCTTGCAAATGCGCCATGCAGCTGCAGTCAGTTTTTCAGGCACTCAGCATCCAAACTAACAGCCCCAAAAGGGATCGAAGGAGGTTGCCATACAGGGGGTACATTTAATTTTTTAAAATTTACCTTATTGTCCTCCTCCTGGCCCTTCCCAATTGCCTAACCGTACCACAGACTAATAGAAACATAGAAAGATTTACAGCACAGAAGAAGGCCATTCAGCCCATAATGTCCATGCCGACTGCAGAACAGCAAAAGAGTTATCCAGTCAAATCCCACCTTTCAGCTCTTGGTCCGTAGCCCTATAGGTTATGGCACCTCAAATGCATATCCAAGAATTTTTTAACTGTGATGAGGGTTTTTCTTTACCACCCTATCAGGCAGTGAGTTCCAGACCCTCACCACCTTTTGAATGAAAAAAAATTACTCCTCAAGCTTCCCTCTTGTGCTTCCACAATTACTTTAAATCTATGCCCCCCGGTTATTGATCTCTCTGCTAATAGAAATAGGTCCTTCCTATCCACTCTATTGAGGACCCTCAAAATTTTATACAGCTCAATTAAATCTCCCCTCAGCCTCCTCTATTCCAAACAATCCCAGCTGATCAATCTTTCCTCATAGCTAAAATTCTCCATTCCTGGCAACATCCTCGTAAATCTCTTTTTCACCCACTCTAGTGTAATCTCATCCTTCCTCTATTGCGGTGAACAGTACTATACACAGTACTGTAGCCACAGTCTAACTAGTGTTTTATACCATTTTAGAATAACCTTCCTGCTTTTATGCCCTAGGCCTCGGCCAGTCAAGGCAAGTATCCTACATGCCTTCTTGGCCACCTTATCTACCTGTCCTGATACCTTCAGGGATCTGTAGACATAAACTCCAAAGTCCTGTTCCTCTACACTTCTCAGAATCCTACCATTTTAGTGTGTATTCCCTTGCTTTGCTTGTCCTCCCCAAATGCATTACCTCACACTTCTCTGAATTGAATACCATTTGACACTTTTCTGCCCACCTGACTAGTCCATTGATATCTTCCTGCAGTCTACACTCGACTGAGACCCTCACGCTTGCCTCTGAGTCAGCCAATGTGGCTGCCTACCAGCACCCCACGCCCCCCACTCACCCTGCCCTGAACATGTATTGCACCGGCATAAGAGCATAAGAAATAGGAGCAGGTATACGCGATACGGTCCCTCAAGCCTGCTCTGCCATTCAATAAGGTCATGGCTATCCTATTCCCATATCCTTTAATTCCCAACAATCTATCAATCTCAGTCTTTAATAGATTCAACAACAGAATATTAAAATACTTATTGAGTACTTTGTATCAGTGTTTGTGAAGGAAGAGGAACCTGACAAATAGAAAGTCGAGGCAATGGATAGGGTAAAAATTGAGAGGGAGGAGCTACTGAAAAGACTGGCTACGCTTAGGGTAGATAAATCATCTGGTCCGGATGGCTTGCAACCCAGGTTACTAAAGGAAATGGGGGACAGCAGAAGGGCCTACCATAATCTTCCAATCTTTCCTATATTTGGGGAAGGTGCCAGAGCATTGGACAGTGGCAAATGTACTATTCAAGAAAGGCTGTAAGGTCTAGCAACTACAGGCCAGTTAGTTTAATATCAGGGATGGATAAGGTTTTCGAAACAATAATCAGGGAATAAAAATCAACAGGCACTTAGAGGAGTTTGAGTTAATTAAGGATAGCCAGCACAGATTTGTAAAAGGCAGATCATACTTGACTAATCTAGTTGAATTTTTTGATGAAGTAACAGAAAAGGTTGATGAAGGGAATGTAGTGGATGTTGTCCATATGGATTTTTAGAAAGCATTTGATAAAGTACCACATAAAAGGTTCGTTAACAAAATTGATGCTCATGGAATAGGAGGGTCACTGTCCAGTTGGATAAAAATCAGTGAGTCGTGGAAAATGGTTGTTTTTCAGATTGGAGGATGGTAGACAGCGGTGTTCCCCAAGAATCAGTGCTAGGACCCACTGCCTATATGGCTATCTTGGATCTTGAAATATAGAGTAGAATTTCAAAATTTACCAATGATACCAAACTTGGAGGAGGGGCAAACAGTGAGGATGATACGAACCGCCTGCAATAGAACACAAATAGGCTCGCAGAATGGGCAGACAAGCGGTAGAATACAGACAAGTGTGAGGTGATGCATTTTGGCAAAAGGGATAGAGTCTTTCTTTTCTTTTGGGCCTCCTTATCTCGAGAGACAATGGATACGCGCCTGGAGGTGGTCAGTGGTTTGTGAAGCAGCGCCTGGAGTGGCTATAAAGGCCAATTCTGGAGTGACAGGCTCTTCCACAGGTGCTGCAGAGAAATTTGTTTGTTGGGGCTGTTGCACAGTTGGCTCTCCCCTTGCGCCTCTGTCTTTTTTCCTGCCAACTACTAAGTCTCTTCGACTCGCCACAATTTAGCCCTGTCTTTATGGCTGCCCGCCAGCTCTGGCGAATGCTGGCAACTGACTCCCACGACTTGTGATCAATGTCACACGATTTCATGTCGCGTTTGCAGACGTCTTTATAACGGAGACATGGACGGCCGGTGGGTCTGATACCAGTGGCGAGCTCGCTGTACAATGTGTCTTTGGGGATCCTGCCACCTTCCATGCGGCTCACATGGCCAAGCCATCTCAAGCGCCGCTGACTCAGTAGTGTGTATAAGCTGGGGGTGTTGGCCGCTTCAAGGACTTCTGTGTTGGAGATATAGTCCTGCCACCTGATGCCAAGTATTCTCCGAAGGCAGCGAAGATGGAATGAATTGAGACGTCGCTCTTGGCTGGCATACGTTGTCCAGGCCTCGCTGCCGTAGAGCAAGGTACTGAGGACACAGGCCTGATACACTCGGACTTTTGTGTTCCGTGTCAGTGCGCCATTTTCCCACACTCTCTTGGCCAGTCTGGACATAGCAGTGGAAGCCTTACCCATGCGCTTGTTGATTTCTGCATCTAGAGACAGGTTACTGGTGATAGTTGAGCCTAGGTAGGTGAACTCTTGAACCACTTCCAGAGCGTGGTCGCCAATATTGATGGATGGAGCATTTCTGACATCCTGCCCCATGATGTTCGTTTTCTTGAGGCTGATGGTTAGGCCAAATTCATTGCAGGCAGACGCAAACCTGTCGATGAGACTCTGCAGGCATTCTTCAGTGTGAGATGTTAAAGCAGCATCGTCAGCAAAGAGGAGTTCTCTGATGAGGACTTTCCGTACTTTGGACTTCGCTCTTAGACGGGCAAGGTTGAACAACCTGCCCCCTGATCTTGTGTGGAGGAAAATTCCTTCTTCAGAGGATTTGAACGCATGTGAAAGCAGCAGGGAGAAGAAAATCCCAAAAAGTGTGGGTGCGAGAACACAGCCCTGTTTCACACCACTCAGGATAGGAAAGGGCTCTGATGAGGAGCCACCATGTTGAATTGTGCCTTTCATATTGTCATGGAATGAGGTGATGATACTTAGTAGCTTTGGTGGACATCCGATCTTTTCTAGTAGTCTGAAGAGACCACGTCTGCTGACGAGGTCAAAGGCTTTGGTGAGATCAATGAAAGCAATGTAGAGGGGCATCTGTTGTTCACGGCATTTCTCCTGTATCTGACGAAGGGAGAACAGCATGTCAATAGTTGATCTCTCTGCACGAAAGCCACACTGTGCCTCAGGGTAGACGCGCTCGGCCAGCTTCTGGAGCCTGTTCAGAGCGACTCGAGCAAAGACTTTCCCCACTATGCTGAGCAGGGAGATTCCACGGTAGTTGTTGCAGTCACCGCGGTCACCTTTGTTTTTATAGAGGGTGATGATGTTGGCATCGCGCATGTCCTGGGGTACTGCTCCCTCGTCCCAGCACAGGCATAGCAGTTCATGTAGTGCTGAGAGTATAGCAGGCTTGGCACTCTTGATTATTTCAGGGGTAATGCTGTCCTTCCCAGGGGCTTTTCCGCTGGCTAGGGAATCAATGGCATCACTGAGTTCCGATTTGGTTGGCTGTATGTCCAGCTCATCCATGACTGGTAGAGGCTGGGCTGCATTGAGGGCAGTCTCAGTGACAGCATTCTCCCTGGAGTACAGTTCTAGGTAGTGCTCAACCCAGCGGTCCATCTGTTTGCGTTGGTCAGTGATTATGTCCCCCGATTTAGATTTGAGGGGGGTGATCTTCTTGATGGTTGGCCCAAGAGCTCTCTTCATGCCATCATACATTCCTCTGATGTTTCCGGTGTCTGAGGCCAGCTGAATATGACTGCATAGGTGTTGCCAGTAGTCGTTTGCGCAACGCCTAGCTGTTCTTTGTGCAGTACTTCTGGCTGCTTTAAGTGCTGCGGATGTTAAATCGCTGGGGGCTTTCTTGTAGTTCAAAAGTGCAATGCGCTTAGCGGCTATGACAGGTTCCAGCTCTTCATTATGAGATTGAAACCAGTCTGCATTTCTCTTCGCACTTTTGCCGTAGGTGGTCAAAGCTGACTCATAGATGGCGTCTCTGATGTGGGCCCACTTGGTCTCAGCATCCCCTGTGGGAGTGTTTTGAAGGGCTGTTACAAGTGAATTTAGAAATTTTTGTAACAGCTGTGGGTGAGAAATTCTGCTCGTGTTGATGCGCGGGTGGCCCTTCTGCTTGGAATGATGCAACTTCTTTGGTCTGAGTCTAACCTTGCTGCACACCAGGGAGTGGTCGGTGTCGCAGTCCGCACTGTGGAAGCTGCGTGTGATTTGAACACTGTTTAAGGCGGCTCGCCTTGTGACAATGAGGTCTAGCTGGTGCCAACGACGTGATCTTGGGTGCCTCCATGAAACCTGGTGACAGGGTTTAGTGTGAAAGAACGAGTTGGTGATGCAGAGGTTATGATAGGTACACAACTCAAGCAGTCTCTGCCCGTTCTCATTCATCCTTCCAACGCCATAGCGCCCAAGGCAGGAGGGCCATGAGTCATGGTCGGCCCCAACCCTGGCATTAAAGTCCCCCAGCAGGAATAGGTGTTCGGTGTTGGGGATGCTGCTAATGATGTTATGGAGTTGTTCATAGAACTGGTCTTTAGCTTCAGGTGCGGAGCAGAGTGTTGGAGCATAGATGCTGAGTAAGTGTACTGGACCAGAGGTGGTGAGCAGTCGGATGGACAGTATGCGTTCCGAGCCATTTGAGGGAGGCTCTATCATGCTGAGCAAGGAGTTTCTGATGGCGAAGCCCACTCCATGCTGTCTTGGTTCTTCAGGATCCCTGCCCTGCCAGAAGAAGGTGTAGTCTTGCTCTGCTAGAGAGCCACTCGCGGGGAGGCGAGTCTCCTGAAGTGCTGCAATGTCCACATTGAATCTACTGAGCTCGTTGTTAATGATGGTGGTCTTCCGAGAATCGTTGATTTGTGTAAGGTCTTCCGACAGGCCAGGACACATAGTTCTGACGTTCCAGCTTGCAAAGCGAAGGGCTGGTACCTTCTTTCCTTTTTTCATGTTGTTTGGTGCGGTGTATCAGTCCACCTTTCGGGCAATGACCCTGAGCTCCAAGCACCCATTGAAGCAGGCAGACTGTGGCGGGACAGAACCTTATTGACCGGGGGCTGCCCGGTTTGAGGCGGGCGGTAGCTGTCCAGTGAGGTGCAATGACCTCTCCCACTGACAAAGGCAACCCGTGGCGCCCAGTTTCTACGCCAATTTATCTGGACTTATAACCCGTAACTGCTGCCTTCCGTGTTGTTTTAGTCGCTGTGAGGCAACTATGGAGTGACCTCTCCATGGCGCATGCCTGGGCAAATTTATGGGGGTTGAGAGTTGCCCAGTCTTCAAAACCCCCCTCTCGGCCTTTCTGGTGGGGTCCAAAGGAGTGCAGGACACGACGTTTGGCACCAGTATGGCTGCAGGAACTGCCGGAAACATGCCAAAGGTGACACATGACCGCCTACGGGGTTCCGCTCCGGATTTTCTGTTAGGGTTTACTCCCTTAGCCTTGGTCTCTCCCGAGACGCCCACAAGGCAGTGGGGTTGTTGGGGCCCCTACACAGGTGTAGGATGGTGCCGGTGGGAGGAGGGGATGCAAGGGGGAGGGGTAGAGGGAGGGGGTGGGGGGGGGGTGCAGGGGAAGGGGGTGCGGGGTGAAGATGGTGCGAGAGGGGGGCGGGCTGGGACGGGGTTGTGAGGGGGTGAGCTGAGAGGGTGGAGCAGGGAAGGGGACGGGGGTGGGGGGGGGGGGGGGGTGGAAGGGGTGGAATCTGGTGCAGGTAATAAGCCATTTCCTCAGTGCCCACCATCGACGTCCGGAAAGCTCATCCACGTCCTTCGGGAGGTGAAGCATCATTTGGCAGACTTAGAGGTGATTACATTTGCTAAGGGTTTTTTTTTTTGCAGTGGTTTAAATAAAGGCATGCAGCATTGCCGACAGTGCGCTGCAGATGCTCTCCGAGCCATCTCCCGCGGGCGCTTTGAAGTTGCGGCCGGGGGGGCCGTTCGTGGATGTTTTGGGTGTTCGGGGCACCTTTTCACAGGACTTCTCTCGGGTCCCGCAGCTCCTTCTTCACCTCAATGGACTTACCGCATGCCGTGGCTGCAGACACTCTGGACTGTGAAGACAGCAGGATCGGAGATTGAAGTATCGGCAGCTGTGCTCGTCAGTTTCATCCGGATCAATTTCATTGAGAAAACAAAGAGCAGGTGTGGCTGGGGGAGGGCAGTGGGCCCAGGTAACATACACTAAACTAACTGTTAACTTTTAGATAGGGCTAAAATGAACTGAATTAAAGAGCCAGGGGAATTTAAACAGTTTAAGAGGGCAGATTGGGGGAGAAAACGTTAGGGATGGGAGCAGATGGCCATGGATAGAGTTGAACAGCAAGGGAGCTTCCTAGGGAGCTTCCAGCCCAGGAGCCATCTTGAACTCTGCATTCACATGAGTGAGGCAATATATACTTAATGGCGCAGTTTTAAAGAGTGTGCAAGAACAGAGGGATCTGGAGGTGCATGTGCATCAATCTTTGAAGGTGGCAGAACATACTGAGAGAGTCATTTGGAAAGCATATGGGGCCTTGGGGCTTCATAAATAGAGGCATTGAGTACAAAAGCAGGTGTTATGCTGAACCATTAAAAAGCTTTGGTTAGGCCCCAACTGGAGTATTGTATCCAGTTCTGTCCATCACACTTTAGGAAGGATGTGAGGGTTCTTGAGAGGGTGCAGAGGAGATTTACCAAATGGTTCCAGGGATGGGGGATTTTAGTTACAAGGTTAGGTTGGAAAGCTGGAGTTGTTCTTCCTGGAGCAAAGGAGATTGAGGGAAGATTTGATAGAGGTGTACAAGATTATGACAGGCTTAGATAAGTTAGACAAGGAAAGACTGTTCCCATTAACAAATAGTACAAGGACTAGGGGACATAGATTGAAGGTTTTGGGCAAAAGATGAAGGGGGAATGTGAGGAAGAACTTTTTTTACGCAGCACGTAGTATTAACCTGGAACTCGCTGCCCATAAGGGTGATGGAAGCAGAGACAATCAATGATTTCAAAAGGAAATTGGATGGGCACTTGAAGGAAATAAACTTGCAGGCTATGGGGATCGAGCAGGGGACTGAGACTGACTGGATTGCTCTGCAAAGAGCTGGCATGGACTCGATGGGCCAAATCACCTCTTCTATGCCGTAAATGACTCCACAACTCTATGACTCTATGAGCATCCACAGACTTCTGGGGTAGAGAATTCCTATGATTCACAACCCTCTTGAGTAATGAAGATTCTCAGAATCTCAGTTCTAAATGGTGGACCCCTAATCCTGAGATGTTCCACTACAGCTGCAACACTGGCATTTTCCTGGAAAATGGAAAATTGCCCAGAGATATCCTATCCACAAATGGCAGAACAAATCCAATCTGGTCAGTTACTATCCCATTAGTCTACTCTCAATCATCACCAAAGTGAAAGAATGGGCGGGCTGTCTTACGAGGAAAGATTGGACAGGCTAGGCTTGTATCTGCTGGAATTTAGAACAGTAACAGGCGACTTGATTGAAACATATAAGATCCTGAGGGGGTCTTGACAGGGTGAATGTGGAAAGGATGTTTCCCCCTGTGGGAGAATCTAGAACTAGGGGTCACTGTTTAAAAATAAGGGGTCGCCCATTAAGACAGAGATGAGGAGAAATTTTTTCTCTCAGAGGGTCGTGAGTCTTTGGATTTCTCTTCCTCAAAAGGCAGTGGAAGCAGAGTCTTTGAATATTTTTAAGGCAGAGGTAGATAGATTCTTGATCAGCAAGGGAGTGAAAGATGATCGTGGATAGGTAGAAATGTGGAGTAATCAGTTCAGCCATGAACTTATTGAATGGCAGAGCAGGCTCGTGGGGTTGAGTGGCCTACTCCTGCTCCTAATACGTATGTTCGTATGGATACCACTACAACAACAACTTGCATTTGCACAGCACCTTTAACATCGCAAAATGTCCCAAGGCACTTCACAGGAGCGTTATCAAACAAAATTTGACACTAAGCCACATATGGAGATATAAGGGAAGATGACCAAAAGTGTGGCCAAACAGGTTTTAAAGGGCGTCTAGAAGGGGGAAAGAGAGGAAGAAAGGTGAAGAGATTTAGGGAGGGAATTCCAGAGCTTAGGGCCTCAGCAGCTGAAAGTACGACCAACAATGGTGGAGTGATTAAAATCAGGAATGCACAAGAGGTTCAAATTGGAGGAGCACTGATATCTCAGAAGGTTGTAAGGCTGGTGGTGGTTACAGAGATAGGGAGGGGTGAGGCCATGGGGATATTTGAAAACATGAATGAGGATTTTAAAATCCAGGCAATCCTTCACTGGAAGCCAGTGTGGGTAGGCGAGCACAGCGGTGATGGGTAAACAGGACTTGGTGTAATTTAGGACATGGGCTATAGAGTTTTGAATGATCTTAAGTTTACAGAGACTAGAATGTGGGAGGCCAGCTAGCAGTGTGAAAGTTTCAGCAGAAGATGAGCTGTGGCTGGGACAGAGTTGAGTGATGTTATGGAGATAGAAATAGACGTTCTTACTTATGGTGTGGACATGTGGTTTGAAGTTCATATCGGGTGAAATATGACACCAAGGTTCTGAACAGCGTGCTTCAGCCTCAGACTGTTGCCAGGGAGAGGAATGGACATGGTGGTTAGGGAATGGAGTTTGTGGCAGGTATTGAAGACAATGGCTTTGATCTTCTCAATACTTAGTTGGAGGAAATTTCTGCTCATCCTGTACCAGATGTTGGACAGGCAGTCTGAGACAGTGGACGGGACAGGAAAGGTGGTGGTGAGGTAGAGCTGGGTGTGATCAGTGTACATATGAAACCTGTTGCTGTGTTTTCGAATGATGTTGCCAAGAGGGGGACACCAGAGGTAACGATGCTGAAGCGGTAAGAGAAGCTACTGCAGGTCATTCTCTGGCTATGACTGGATAGGTAAAAATGGAACCATGGTGGAGAGAGGTTGGTGGAGGATGGTCTGGTCAACCGTGTGAAAGGCTCCAGAAAAGGACAACGAGGAATAGTTTACCACAGTCATATAGGATATAATTTGTGACTTTTATAAGATACTGTGGCGGAGGCAGAACTCTGATTGAAGGGATTCAAACGTAGAGTTCCAAGAAAGATTGTCACGTATTTTAGGGGTTGGCAACCAACACCTTCAAGGACTTTGCAGAGGAAAGGGAGATTGGAGATGGGGCAGTAGTTTACAAAGATGGAGGGGGTCAAGGTTGGATTTTGAGGAGGGGGTGATGGCAGTAGATTTAAAGGAGGCAACGCTTGAAGAGAAAGAACCGTTAACAGTATCAGCTAAAATGGAGGCTAACAAGTGAAGTTGGATGGTCAGCAGTTTAGTGGGAATAGGGTCAAGGAATCAGGAAATGGGTCTTTTTATTATTCATCCATGGAATGTGAGCATAGCTGGCAAGGCCAACATTTGTTGCCCATCCCTAATTGCCCTTGAGAAGGTGGTGGTGAGCCGCCTTCTTAAACCACTGCAGTCCATGTGGTGTAGGTACACCCACAGTGCTGTTAGGGAGGGACTCCCAGGATTTTGACCCAGCAACAGTGAAGGACAAGATGAGCTTGGAGAGGCCTTGAGGAGAAATAGGAGAGAAACCGTAAAGATGGGAATTCAGGGCTAGGGCTAGGGTAACCATAGAGAAAGTTTGCCCCAGTGGTCTAGGGGAAAGGAGGGAAGCAACCGAGGCAGCTGATCATATGATCTCAATTTTAGTAACAAAGAAGTCCACGAGCTCTTTGCATTTGTTGGTGGTGGAGACGGGTTTAAAAAGACAGCTGGCAGTAGACAAAAGAAGCTGGGGTCACCTTTAAAATCCAGGATGATCCTGGAATAGTGAGCAGTTTAGCAGACAAGAGCAGGACCCAATAGTGTTTTATACGGTCCAGCCAAATCAGCCAATGAACTGCTAAACCAGTTGTCCGCTGTTTTGTTCATGTCTTCAGTCTTTGGATTTAAGGGAGCAGGGATGAGGGCTGTACCAGGGGGAACACTTTTGTGTTATCAGTCTGACATCAATTATGGATGAACCAGAATATCCTCCAATTGAACACTGAGAAGATTTAGACCCACTTCTGTGGTTTCTGACAAAAACTCTGCATCTTTGCCACTGCTACTGACTCCATCCGCTTCCCCAGCTATTCAACCTGAGGGCATGCGACATTGGAACTCTGTTCATTTCAGAATGCAGCTTGAAACACCATATCCCATCTTTCGTGAGGATTCTTTATCTCAACCGCTACAATATTACACGCTTCCACTCTTACCTCCTTCCCATTGTTGCTGAAACCCTTATCCACAATTATGTGACATCTAATTGTGACTTCTTCAGTTCTCTACTCACAGACCTTCTGAACTCTCCCTTCAAAACTGCTGGCACTCACAGTTCTTTTTTTTATTCATTCATGGGATGTGGGCGTCGCTGGCCAGGCCAGCATTTATTGCCCATCCCTAACTGCCCTTGAGAAGGTCGTGGTGAGCTGCCTTCTTGAACCGCTGCAGTCCATGTGGGGTAGGTACACCCACAGTGCTGTTAGGAAGGGAGTTCCAGGATTTTGACCCAGTGACAGTGAAGGAACGGCGATATAGTTCCAAGTCTGGGTGATGTGTGTTCTGCACTAAGTCCCACACTCCTTCATATTCACCTTCACCATCCTTTGATACATTAAATTCAAAATTATTGTCCGATTTACAAATAGTTTCATGGCCTCGCCTAACCTTACATCGACAAACAACTCCATCTCAGCCCCTTCTCTCTGACTGTGGCTTGTGTATTTTCTCTCTCCCCTCCTCTGCTCGAATTGGTGCCAGAGCCTTCAGCTTTCTCAGCCTTACTCTTATGAACTTCTGCCCTAAATTTCTCTGCCTCACTACCTCTCTCCTGCTC
The DNA here is from genome assembly GCF_036365525.1 of Heterodontus francisci. NCBI lineage: Eukaryota > Metazoa > Chordata > Chondrichthyes > Heterodontiformes > Heterodontidae > Heterodontus > Heterodontus francisci. The sequence continues at coordinate 32,941,226 of NC_090396.1, read as the reverse complement.
TTTATAGATATCCTCAAAATCTTTTCTTGATGTTTTCAATCACCATGCTTAAATTTTCCATCACGGCTCTGTATCCTCCTCTCCTCTGTGAAGCAACTGCTTTTCTAAAGCATTTCGACAACTGCCATCCTGGGAGGAGGACATCGTTAATACAGGACAAGTGACCCAGCAGCAACTAAAAATGTGTGCATATATTAAATTAAATGATAGTTTTGTTTTAATTATTTATGCCTTGTGGTGCCCAACAGTCATGGAAAGCTCCAAACTAGTGGACACCATTATTGTTATTCCACAGTCACCTGTGGTTGCACAGTTGGTTTACAAATAAGAGGCATACGACTGGAAAAATCCTGCCCAGTGATCCTATGCATCCTGAAGCTGTGAATGGCAATTTCTGTCAAGCATCTTGGCATGTTTTCTATGTTAATGGTGTCATGCTCACAAAAGGAACAGTTATGAACTACAGTGAACTGAAGCAATTATGAACTGTAAAAATGAACTGATGAACTAAACTCCAAAAAATGGACACAAATTTGGTGCAGACAAGATGGAATAAGAGGTCAGGTGACCCCTCCTGTACCGCAAATATACGTCATGACTGTTGGAGACTAACCCATCATCACGTCTGGACTAGTTTTGGGGAAGGCATATTAAAATGCTAAACAGCCCATTCAACGCTGAATGGCTCCTACCTTCAAGAATTGGGTTGACAAAGACCTACACAGACAGGGTGATTCCAGATGCAAACCCAAGATAATAGGTGGGAAATAACACCACTTTATCAAGAAAAGCCACATTCAAACCCCATTGTGGAACAATAGCCACGTGTAGACAGTAGAAAGGAACTTAAGCAAGGAGTTAGGAGGGCTAAAAGGGGTCATGAAAAGTCATTGGCAAACAGGATTAAGGAAAGTCCCAGGGCTTTTTATACATATATAAAGATCAAGAGGGTAACCAGGGAAAGGGTTGGCCCACTCAAGGACAGAGATGGGAATCTATGTGTGGAGCCAGAGGAAATGGGCAAGGTGCTAAATGAGTACTTTGCATCAGTATTCACCAAAGAGAAGGACTTGGTGGATGATCAGCCTAGGGAAGGGAGTGCAGATAGTCTCAGTCATCTCATTATCAAAAAGGAGGTGTTGGGTGTCTTGCAAAGCATTAAGGTAGATAAGTCCCCAGGGCCTGATGGGATCTACCCTAGAATACTGAGGGAGGCAAGGGAAGAAATTGCTGGGGCCTTGACAGAAATCTTTGCATCCTCATTGGGGACTGGTGAGGTCCCAGAGGACTGGAGAATAGCCAATGTTGTGCCTTTGTTTAAGAAGGGTGGCAAGGATAATCCAGGAAATTATAGGCCGGTGAGCTTTACGTCAGTGGTAGGGAAACTATTAGAGAGGATTATTCGGGACAGGATTTACTTCCATTTGGAAACAAACGAACTTATTAGCGAGAGACAGCATGGTTTTGTGAAGGGGAGGTCGTGTCTTACTAATTTGATTGAGTTTTTTGAGGAAGTGACGAAGATGATTGATGAAGGAAGGGCAGTGGATGTTATCTATATGGACATTAGTAAAGCCTTTGACAAGGTCCCGCATGACAGAAGTCACACGGGATCAGAGGTGAGCTGGCAAGATGGATACAGAACTGGCTCGGTCATAGAAGACAGAGGGTATCAGTGGATGGGTGTTTTTCTGAATGGAGGGATGTCACTAGTAGTGTTCCGCAGGGATCAGTGCTGGGACCTTTGCTGTTTGTAGTATATATAAATGATTTGGAGGAAAATGTAGCTAGTCTGATTAGTAAGTTTGCGGACGACACAAAGGTTGGTGGAGTTGCGGATAATGATGAGGATTGTCAGAGGATACAGCAGGATATAGATCGGTTGGAGACTTGGGCGGAGAAATGGCAGATGGAGTTTAATCCGGACAAATGTGAGGTAATGCATTTTGGAAGGTCTAATGCAGGTGGAAGGTATACAGTAAATGGCAGAACCCTTAAAAGTATTGACAGGCAGAGAGATCTGGGCGTACAGGTCCACAGGTCACTGAAAGTGGCAACGCAGGTGGATAAGGTAGTCAAGAAGGCATACGGCATGCTTGCCTTCATCGGTCGGGGCCTAGACTATAAAAATTGGCAAGTCATGTTGCAGCTGTACAGAACCTTAGTTAGGCCACACTTAGAATATTGCGTGCAATTCTGGTCGCCACACTACCAGAAGGATGTGGAGGCTTTGGAGAGGGTACAGAGGAGGTTTACCAGGATGTTGCCTGGTCTGGAGGGCATTAGCTATGAGGAGAGGTTGGAAAAACTCGGATTGTTTTCACTGGAACGACGGAGGTGGAGGGGCGACATGATAGAGGTTTACAAAGTTATGAGCGGCATGGACAGAGTGGATAGTCAGAAGCTTTTTCCCAGGGTGGAAGAGTCAGTTACTAGGAGACATAGGTTTAAGGTGCGAGGGGCAAAGTTTAGAGGGGATGTGCGAGGCAAGTTTTTTACACAGAGGATGGTGAGTGTCTGGAACTTGCTGTCAGGGGAGGTGGTGGAAGCAGATACGATAGCGACGTTTAAGAGACATCTTGACAAATACATGAATAGGAAGGGAATAGAGGGATATGGGCCCCGGAAGTGCAGAAGGTGTTAGTTTAGGCAGGCATCAAGATCGGCGCAGGCTTGGAGGGCCGAATGGCTTGTTCCTGTGCTGTACTGTTCTTTGTTCTTTGTTGTTCTTTGTTCAAAGTCATTGTATGAACACACTAGGGGAGACCATCCATGGTCATCTGACTGAAACCAAACCTGATAAGGTTTTTTTCTTAAGTAAAGACAGTGAGAGAGACAGAGAGAAAGCCAGAAGCTGAGAGATCCATTCAAACCAAAAATAGGACCCTGCCTGCAACATCTTTAAATCACTGGGGCAGAGACTAAAAAAGGTGATCTTGAAAACTCCCCATCTGAGACATTTTAACAAGATTGTCCACCGACTTTGAGTTGCAAACAAAGGAATCTGCAATACTTCAGTGAACCAAGGAAAGGTGCATCAGGCCTGCAATATTGTTAAAAATTCCTCCGTAAAACCAAAGTTTCAAATAGAACTCTTTTGACAACAATCGGTCGTAAATGCATGCTATCCTCTAATCTCTATCTTTTCTGTGTGTGTGCCTGTGTGTGGGTGAGGTTGTGAACATTTTTATGTATTGTTTAATAAATAGTTATATTTCTTTTTAAACCTATGAGGAAACCTATTGTTTATCTGTTTATTTGACCTTTAAAACACTCAGGGACTAAAACACTATTTTAAAAAAACGCTATCTGCAGTCAGTAGAGAGGTGAAAATTTGGAAGCCAGCCACACTGTAATAAATGCCAGACATAGAATGTTACAGCACAGAAGGAGGCAATTCAGCCTCTTTGAACGAGCAATCCAATTCATCCACTCCCCTGTACTTACCCCACAATTGACAATTTTTTCCCCTTCCAGCATTTATCCAATTCGCTTCTGAAATTAATTATTGAATCTTCTTCCACAGATGTTTCAGGCAGTGCTTTCTAGATCACAACAAATCACTGCATAAAAAAACTCTCCTCTCACAACTTTGCCAATTGTCTTAAATCTATGTCTTCCGGTTACCAATCCTTCTGCGACTGAAAACTGTTTCTCCTTATTTATTCTATCAAAACCTTCATGATTTTGTACGCCTTTATTAAATCTCCCCTTAATCTCTCTGGTGGAAGGACAACAACCCAGCTTCTCTAATGTCTCCAGGCAACTGAAGTCCCTCATCACTGGTACCATTCTAGTAAATCTCTTCTGTGCCTGCTTGCTAAGGCCTTGATATCCATCCTAAAGTGTGATGTCCAGAATATTCCAGTTGGAGCCTAACCAGTTTTAAATGTCTAGCCCAACTTCCTTGCTTTTGTTCGTGATATCTCTCTTTATAGCCAAGGATGCTGTATGCTTTTTTAACAGCCTTCAACTTGACCTACCACTTGCAAAGATTTGTGTACGTTCACTGCCAGGTTCCTGCACCTGCTTTAAAAATCGGCTGTCGTTTATTTATCCATATTCCAAGTGACAATTAATTGTGTCTTGAATTATTGTCTCCATTGCGGTCATCAATGCAATTCGCTAAGTCTTCTCTAAAGCATGTTATCCAAAATTCATCAGGTTATATCGTTTCATCTCCAAAAACTGCAGAAATAGTAAGATTGTTAGGAGTGAGATTTCTGGATCAAAAAGAGTGAAAAAAATTACAAACCCATTTAAACAAACGATTGATTTTAGGAGTGAAGCATATCAAATGAATGAGACGTCCCAGCAAGTCTTGAAAGTGACGTCTCCCTCTGAATGTTGACAGTGAAGAGTGTATGTGTGTCTTTAAAAAGAGCGAGTGGCCGTTGCTCTTTTGGATGTCCTGGTCGTTGGGCGATTCGGTGTTTGACTCGGCGACCTGGCTGAGTGGCTGACGCCGGAAGTGAATGTGGTCGGTGAAGGAATGGTCGCGAGCGGCTGAGAGAGAGGAGAGCTCGAGCGCCAGCAGCAGCAAAAGCAATGAATCTGCTGCCGGCCAACCCGCACGGGAACGGCCTGCTGTACGCCGGCTTCAACCAAGACCACGGTGAGTACCCGGGCCTGCTGCTTGGTTAGTATTCCTAGTTGTTGACCAGGAGCCCTGGGTCAGTCACAGGCCCCGATACTTCGGTTGGAAAAGAGGGAGAGACGGAGAGGGGGTATGGAAGGAGGGAGAGAGGGGGGGCGAGAGAGAGTGTGGGAGGGAGGGTGTGGGAGGGAGGGGGTGGGAGGGAGGGGGGGGCGAGGGGTGTGGAGGGAGGGAGGGAGGGGGGGGCGAGGGTGTGGGAGGGAGGGAGGGAGGGGGGGGGGGGGGGCGAGGGTGTGGGAGGGAGGGAGGGAGGGGGGGGCGAGGGTGTGGGAGGGAGGGAGGGGAGGGGGGGGGCGAGGGTGTGGGAGGGAGGGAGGGAGGGGTGGGGGCGAGGGTGTGGGAGGGAGGGAGGGGGGGGGCGAGGGTGTGGGAGGGAGGGAGGGAGGGGGGGGCGAGGGTGTGGGAGGGAGGGAGGGAGGGGGGGGCGAGGGTGTGGGAGGGAGGGAGGGAGGGGGGGGGCGAGGGTGTGGGAGGGAGGGAGGGAGGGGGGGGCGAGGGTGTGGGAGGGAGGGAGGGAGGGAGGGGGCGAGGGTGTGGGAGGGAGGGAGGGGGCGAGGGTGGGAGGGAGGGAGGGGGGGGGCGAGGGTGTGGGAGGGAGGGAGGGAGGGAGGGGGGGGGCGAGGGTGTGGGAGGGAGGGAGGGAGGGAGGGGGGGGGCGAGGGTGTGGGAGGGAGGGAGGGAGGGAGGGGGGCGAGGGTGTGGGAGGGAGGGAGGGAGGGAGGGGGGCGAGTGTGGGAGGGAGGGAGGGAGGGGGGGCGAGGGTGTGGGAGGGAGGGAGGGGGGGGGCGAGGGTGTGGGAGGGAGGGAGGGGGGGGCGAGGGTGTGGGAGGGAGGGAGGGAGGGAGGGGGGGGGCGAGGGTGTGGGAGGGAGGGAGGTAGGGGGGGGGGGGCGAGAGTGTGGGAGGGAGGGAGGAGGGGGGGGGCGAGAGTGAGGGAGGGAGGGAGGGGGGGGGCGAGAGAGTGGGAGGGAGGGGAGAGGGAGAGTGGGAGGGAGGGAGAGGGAGAGTGGGAGGGAGGGAGAGGGAGAGTGGGAGGGAGGGAGAGGGAGAGTGGGAGGGAGGGAGAGGGAGAGTGGGAGGAGGGAGAGGGAGAGTGGGGCGGGGAGAGGGAGAGTGGGGGCGGGAGAGGGAGAGTGGGGGCGGGAGAGGGAGAGTGGGGCGGAGAGGGAGAGTGGGGGCGGGAGAGGGAGAGTGGGGGCGGAGAGGGAGAGTGGGGGCGGAGAGGGAGAGTGGGGGCGAGAGGGAGAGTGGGGGCGGAGAGGGAGAGTGGGGGCGGGAGAGGGAGAGTGGGGGCGGGAGAGGGAGAGTGGGGGGCGGGAGAGGGAGAGTGGGGGCGGGAGAGGGAGAGTGGGGGCGGGAGAGGGGAGAGTGGGGCGGGAGAGGGAGAGTGGGGGCGGGAGAGGGAGAGTGGGGGCGGGGAGAGGGAGAGTGGGGGCGGAGAGGGAGAGTGGGGGCGGGAGAGGGGAGAGTGGGGGCGGGAGAGGGAGAGTGGGGGCGGGA